>NC_064924.1:366189646-366492677 GCF_023897955.1 Schistocerca gregaria
TAAGGACATAACACACGTCCATGCCCGAGAAAGGATTCGAACCTGCGACCGTAGCGGTCGCGCGGTTCCAAACTGTAGCGCTTAGAACCGCTCGGCCACCCCGGCCGGCAATGTCGTTTTTCCTCGTTGGCTTTGTGGATGCTTTGTCTTGTATTACTGAGTGATAAGGAGCGTTATTCATAACCATGATAGAGTTTTTTGTTAAATTCTGGAACACACAGTCTTCAAACCATTTCACAAAAGTATTGTGGTTCATCTCTTCGTGGCAGTCGAAGGTCTTATTTGAATTGAATAGCAGCAAACAATTTGGAATGAAACATTTTGAATTTCCGGCATGTGCTACAATTATCCTTTTTCCTCTTCCGATAGGAGCTGTCATACTACCCCTGATGGTACCGTCTGTCCAGCCTTTTTTTAAGCTGTGTCCTGCATTCATCCACGTTTCTTCAAGCCAAACGATATCATCAAAATTTGTCCCCACTAATTCTCTAAGAAAGCGGCATCGCCAGGCTGCAATATCTTGGCGTTTCATTAGTAACATTCTGCCAGAGATGGATTTATAGCGGAATCCTAACATTTTCACTACTCGTAACAAAGACAATTTACTACCCTGAAACAGGTCAGCAGCTGTGAGTGTAGCTTGTAGTTTTTTGAGTGTTGGATACTCCTTCCTTGAATAAAATGCGTGTTTTTGACGGCGAATGGCATCTTCCTGAAAAGAGTCAAGTTTTGTGACCCTCTTCTCTAGTCACCTCTTTTTCCCATGTGTCTCCAATTTAGATGATTCACTTGAGCCTTCTTTCGTGAATTTCTCCTTGCACATTCTTATTACTGATCGTTCGCTAACTTGCAGAGAAGCTGCAGTTGGCTCCACCACCTTATCCAAAGGAACGAGAGGCCCTCCTGCATCCCTCTTTCTCTCAAAATACTCCCTTAAGGAACACACGTATTCACGCACCTGACTGCGTATAACGACGCCATGTCCGCCACTTCTTCGAGGTTTCCGAGGAGTGTGCAGCCTCGGCCTCCATCTCTTGCGCTTGCTTTCATCAGACATCGTAAACACGCGAAACTACAAGTCACTCATGTCTCTCACCAGCACGTCTACACCGGCTCGCTCAGGACCGGCTGGCACAATGCCTTAGTCAGCTCAGCAGAGCAAAGTGGCATCGCAGTGGCAGCCGACACAGTCGGCTGCCATTGGTTTATTGGTGGCGGGAGCCCTACAGCCCATTGCATCTCAAGGGACAACTAGTTTAAATAATAGTATAAACAAATTGACAGGAATACACTCAGAGTAATTTTTAATAAGAAAACCTCTCAGACTGACGTAACAAATTTAGCAGGCTGGGAAGGACCCCGCCCACTTGGTCCCTGTAGACTGAAATGAGTTCAGTGACCAAAACAGAGGCTTCTGCAGCAACAGGACGGATGCTGAGAACATCAAACCCTGATACATGGCGACCACTCAGGAACGATCTGGAGGAGTGTGAGAGTTCTCAAACATGCGTAGCGGGAAGATCTTGTGAGCTGTTAGCAGAAGAATCACTCCCGGCGTTGTCCGAAGCTTGGGCAGTGCAACGAATGACGACTTCCCGCTTGCTACCCTCAGAGTGTGTCCCTGTCGATCCGTTGAGTTGCCTCTTCGCGTTCTCCTCAGAAACACAGAAAGCATGTTCAGGAGACAAATTGGCATTGAACCACAGGATCCGCAACTTGGGTCCCCACGTCCAGCACGCTCGCCGAACTAAAAACTGCCTCTTCCTATACGTCTCGCCGTAGCCTGTGTCGTCGGCACCGCTCATGTTGGCCGCCTGATACCAGCTATCGCCTTGTCGTTATTCATCTTGCGTGGTTCGCGTTCCAAGGACAAGCCCGTACGGGGCGTGGGGCGACCTGTCAATTCCTGCCTTCTGTTTCTTCTAACACCGAAGAAGCAACGGCGTAAATAAATCTGCAAAAGCTGGATTAAAATTCAAGGTGAAAGGATAAGAATAATAAAATTCACTCATGACATTGCTATCCTCAGTGAAAGTGAAGAAGACTTACAGGATCTATGGAATGGAATGAACAACCTAACGAGCACATGATGAGAATAAATGGAAGACAGACAAAATGAGAACAGTGAGGAACTTAACATCAGAATTGGGGATCACGAAGAAAAGAAAGTTAAGGAATTCTGCTACCTAGGCAGCAAAATAATCCAAAATGGATGAAGCAAGGAGGACAAGTAAAACGCACACTAGCAATGGCAAAAATGGCATTCCTAGCAAACAGAAGACTACTAGAATCAAATATAGACCTTAATTCGAGGAAAAAATTTCTGAGAATGCGGCTTAACATTGTATGACAGTGAGACATGGAGTGTCGGAAAGAAGAATAGAATAGAATCAAACATCTGGCGTGTTTTACTAAAGGCCAGTGTTGAAAATCAGGTGAACTGATAAAGTAAGAAATGAGAAGGTTTCGTGCAGAATCAGCAATGGAAGAAATTTACGGAAAACATCGACAAGAAGAAGGAACAGAATGTCAGGACAACTGTTAAAACATCAGGATCACTTCTGTGGTTCTTGAGGGAGCTGTAGATGTTTAAACTGTACAGGAAGACAGAGACTGGAATGCATCCAACAAATGATTGAGGACGTAGGTTCCAAGAGCTACTCTGACTGAAAAGGTTGCACGGGAGGGCAATTTCGTATCAAACCAATCAGAAGACAGATCTCTCAACAACAAAAAAAATGTCTGGGTGGATGACATTTTGGTTACTAGTCATCCATGGTACTCCTAGACCACGTGTCATACAAACAGGAAACATAAATAGAAATACAGCAATATAAATCCGTTACGAATGAAATAAACAGGATTTGCAGGGCAGTCAAAACGAAAAGGCTGCAGGAAAAATGTGAAAAAAAGAACGAAAAGAAATGGTCGTCGGAAAGACTGACTCGCTTACAGAAAAGTGAAACGACCTTCTATGAAATTAAGAGCAATAGCGTTATCATTGAAAGTGAAATGAGAATTTCAGACGAGAGACGAGAGAGTGGACAAGTGCATACACTACAATGAAGAGCCCTGTGAGTGGAGGACTTCTCCGATCACGTGATAGAATAAGAAAACGGAGGCCATGTGGAGGACATGGGACATCCACTATAAATGTCAGAATTAGAAACAGCTCTAGAAGACTTGAGATCAAATAAGGCAAAAGGGATAGATAATATTCCGTTGGAATTTCTAAAATCATTGGGGAATTAGCAACGAAACGCCTATTCAAGTTGGTGTGCGAAGTACCATAAGACAGTCAAAAAATATCATTTCCACTATTCCTAAGATAGAAAGCGAAGATAAATGTGAGAACTATAGCACAATCAGGTTAGCAGCTCATGAATCCATTTCACTTACAATGATAAACAGAAGAATGGAAAAGAAACGTGAGGATCTGCTAGATGACGATCAGTTTGGCTTAAGGAAATGTACACTGAAGTGACAAAAATTATGGAATACCTCTTAATATCGAGTCGGACATCCTTTTCTCCGGTGTAGTACAGTTACTCGACGTCGCGTGGACTCAGCAGGTAGTTGGAAGCCATGCGGCCTCTATAGCCATTAATAATTCCGAAAGGGTTGCCGGTGTTGGATTCTGTGCAAGAATTGGCCTGTCAATTGTGTCCCATAAATGTTCGATGACAGATCATTCGCTCGAGTTGCCTAGAAAGTTTTTCAAATCAGTCGCATTGTTATCCGTAAAAATTCCATCGTTGTTGGGAACATGAAGTCCATGAACGTCTGCAAATGATCTCCAAGTAACCGAAAATAACCGTTTCCAGTCAATAATCGGTTCATTTGGAGCAGAGAACCCAGTTCATTCCAAGTGAACATAATCCACACTATTATGGAGCCACCACCGCCTTGTCCTGTTGACAACTTGGGTCCTTGGCATCATAGTGTCTGCGCCACACTCGAACACTATCATCAGCCCTTACCAACTGAAAACAACTGAAGTCGGCACTTATCTGACCAGGCCACGATTTTCCAGTCGTGTACGGTCACGACCCCAGGAGAGACGCTGCAAGCGATGTCGTACTGTAATCAAAGCCACTTCAATCGATCGTCTACTGCCATAGCCCATAAACGCCACTTTTCGACGCACTATCCTGACGGATACATTCTTCGTGCATCTCACATTGATATCTGTGGTTATTTTATGCATATAGCTTGTCTGTTAGCACTGCCAACTATACGCAAACGCTGCTGCTCTCTGTCGTTATGTGAAGACCGTCCGTTGTCGGTAGTGATAGGTAATTCCTAAACTCTGATATTCTTGGCATACTCTGGACACTGTGGATCTAGGAATACTGAATTCCCTAAACGATTTCCGAAGTGGAACGTCCCATTTGTCTAGCTCCAACCACGACTCCGCGTTCGGAGTTCGTTAATTCCCATCGTGCAGTCATAATCACGTCGGAAATCTTTTCACATTAATCACCTTAGAACTAACGACAGCTCCACCAGCCCATTGCTCTTTTATACCTTGAGTACGCAATATTACCGCCACCTGTATACAGGGTCTATCATAATTAATGGCGTAAACGCATACAGTTGAAAGTACACGATACTAAAAGCAGAAGAGTCTCAATAAACATAGGGTCGAAATGCATACCTTAAGATCTACGAGCAATTTTTCATCTTCGATATTGTAAAGCAGATCTCTTCACTCAAAGCTCTTTGCTTTCCATATTTTGGGAAGTAGTAGTATGGACCAAAACAAGAAAAAAACTTCCAGTAAGCATGTGCTCTAAAATGCATACATTAAGAGCTATGAACACGTGCTCATCTTCACTACCTGCAAACACAACTCTTCTAATGAACAATTGCTCACAACTTTTAATGTATGCATTTTAGAGCACATGTTTACTGGGCATTTTTTCTTGTTTTGGTCCATACTACTACTTCCCAAAATGTCGAAAGCAAAGAGCTTGCAGCAGAAAATATTTGCTTCACAGTTTCGAAGATGAAAAATTGCGCGTAGCTCTTAAGGTATGCTCTTTCAACCCTATGTTTACTGACACTCTTTTACTGTTAGTATCGTGTACTTTCAACTGTATGCGTTTACGCCATTAATTGTGATACACCCTGTATATGCATCCGCCATCACATGTCTTTTGTCACCTCAGTGTAAAGGCATCACAGACACAGTCCTGAGATAGCAATTGATAATGGAAAGAAGTCTGAAGAAATATCAAGACCCTTTCATAAGATTTGTCGACCTAGAAAAAGTGTTCGACAAGGTATAATGGTGGAAGATGTTCGAAATTCTGAGAAAAGTAGGTGTATGGTATAGGGAAAGACGGGTAATATACAATATGTAAAAGAACCAAGAGGGAAAAGACTGGAATACCAAGAACGAAGTGCTCGGATTTAAAAAAAAAAAAGGTGGTCTTTCACCAGTAATGTTCAATCTGTACATTGAAGAAGCATCAGTTATAATATTAGTTATAATCATCATTGATGACATTAATGTCCTCGTGAAAGTGAATAAGAATTACAGGATCTGTTGAATGGAATGAACAGTCTAGTACGGAATATGGACTGAGAGTAAACGGGAAGAAAAAAATAATGAAGCGTATCACAAATGAGAATACCGAGAAACTTAGCATCAAAACTAGTGGTCAGAAGTTTGAGGAATGCTGTTACCTTGGAATCAAAATGACCCATGACGGACGAAGCAAGTAGGACATAAAAAAACAGACTATCAATGGTCAAGAAGGCCTACCTGGGCAAGAAATGTCTACTGGTATCAGACATAAGACTTAATTAGAGGATAAAATTTCTGAAAACCTACGTTTGGAGCACAGCATTGTCTGAAGGTGACTCATGGACTGTGCGAGAAGCTGAACAGAAGAGAACTGAAGCGTCTGTTGAAGAATGTTGAAAATTAGGTGGACTGGCAAGATAAAGAATGATAAAGTTCTCCATAGAATCGACGAAGAAAGTAACGCATGGATAACACCAATAAGGAGAAGTTACAGGTCGACAGGACTTGTGTTAAGACATCAGGGAATAGCTTCCATGTTACTAGAGGGAGCTGTAAACGTGAAACTGCAGGGGATTCGAATACATTCAGCTGATAACTGAGGACATAGGGTGCTAGTGCTACTCTGAGATGAAGAAGTTGGCACAGGAGAGGAATTCGTGGCAGGCCACAACGATGTCCACTGACCAGTCAGAACATTATGACCACCTACCTAATGCCTGGTATATCTACCTTTGGCACACGTAACACCGGCAACTGATCGTGAAATGGAAAGACTGAGGCTTTGGTAGGTCGCTGGAGGCAGCTGGCACCACAGATCACATAATTCCGATAAATTCTGAGGAGGTAGTCGATTAGCTCTGACGCCATGTACAAACATACCACAGGTGTGTTCGATCAAATTCAGATGTGGAGAGACGGCAGCCAGCACCCAGATTGTAACTCGCCAGTGTGTTCCTCGAACCACTCCATCACACTCCTGTTCTTGTGACATGGCCACTGCCACCGGGAAACATGATCGTCATGAAGGGATGTATGTGGTCTAAAACCAGTGTAAGATACTCCTTGACCATCATGTTGCCTTGCACGAGTTCCATTAGACCCATAGATACCCATGTGAATGTTCCCCAGAGCATAATGAAGCCCCCACCAGCTTGTCTGTCCCATAGTACATGTGTCAAGGAACTGTTCCCCTGCAAGACGACGGATTCGTGCTCTCCAATTTGCGTGATGAAGAATGTATCAGAATTCATCAGACAATGCAAAGTTCTGTCACTGCACCAACGTCCAGTGCCAGAGGTCATGTGCCCATTTCAGTCGTAGTTTCCGATATCAAGGCGTTAACACTGGCAACATGCATGGGCCACTGCCTGTGGAGTCCCATCATTAAGACTTTTCGGTGCATTGTGCATTCAGATACACTTGTACACTACCCAGCATTAAAGTCTGATGTCAGATCCACCACAGATCGTCGCCTGTCCTTGTTTCACCAGTCTGCCCAGTCTATGACATCTATCATCTGCAATGAGCAGTGGCCGCCCAACGCCATGGCGTCTGGATGTGGTTTCGCCACATGTTGAAAACACTCACCACAGCACTCGTCGAACATCCGACAAGTCGCGCTGTTTCCAAAATGCTCTGTCTGAACCATCACATTCTGCCCCCGGTCAAATTCAGATAGATCGCATGCCTTCCCCATACTACACACAGGCAGCACTATTAATGATACTACATGCACCGTGTGTGAATCTGATTACCAGACATTCCTCGCCAGGTGACGCTGCTATCGCCTGGACAGGTTTATATCGATAGTAAGTAGATGGTCATAATGTTCTAGCTGATCAGTGTATATGGTTTATATTATTATAAAACGTCGATCTGACCTTTAATTCTTTAATCAAGTAAGTTTTGTCATAATACGTAACAACAATATGTATTAGAAACATAATTTTTTATTGAAAAGTAATTGAGCATCCAAAGGGAATAGTGAAGTAGTGTGGCTATATAGTGGCGATCTTTGGCCACATCTCTAGTTCATGTTTATCCATGCAATACCCATATGTATTCTGGGGCTCTGTACAGGACCTATGCAGACCATATCCATGAGACAGCATTACAAAATTACATGGAAATAAGGAACAGTTAAAAGGTGACGAAAAAATAACAATACAGGAATTTCTGTTGGATTCCAAGGACCTATTTAATCCTTGAGGCCTTTTGCCAGCAACACCAGTGATGCAACAAAGGATTCCAGCTAGGAATCAGTCACCTACGTACTATAAACTGTGTAGAGTGAAACATTACCTACAACCAGTATTAGAAAAATTCATTAACCAGCAAATGAATAAGGTATACCTGTTATCATAGCACTGAAGAACTGTTCAGATGACCAATGAAATATCAGTTCTGCTGTGATTACATATATTTCAGTGGATATACGATTACAGACTAATATCCAGTATCAAATAGCATGGAAACATTGGATAACTTCGGAATGCACATGTTTCCCCAAAACAGAACTAAGAACTGGAAGTAGTATCAGAGTGCAAATCAAAAACTGCGTTTGCCATTTCTTGGGGTCATAACCAGTATTGCCAAATGCCATTTCATTTGAAAAATGCACCAGACATATTTCTAGAGCTGTTGGATTACGTTTTGAAAGATTCAAATCCGAAAAGGTGTATGGTGTATCTTTATGAAATTATTGTGTTTGTAAAGGATATAAGGAACATTTACAATGGTTAAAAGAAGTGATTAAAATATCGGGTTCAGCACACCTGACTCTTAGAATAGATAAGGGGCATTTTGCAGTGAAGGAAGTGAATTATTTTGGAGACGTACTTAGCTAGGACAGAGTAGACCAGATCTGAGCTTAGTGAAGGCTATATGAAGCTTTCTGACACCCAAGACGAGTAAGGAATAGTCATCTCCTTGCGACTGGTGAGTTACTATAGGAAATTCTTATCACATCAGCTTCACTGACTGAAGACAACAACATCGAGTTCCTCACAGTGCGAATCCATTCTTCTGTGTAACATCGGTCTACAAATCACCCGACGCCAAATTTCAGCGTCAAAATAGCATCCAACTTCAACGATCCCGTACCCAACATAGACCTATCATATGCACTATGAATCCTTTAGTAGCGCCTGAAGAGGTGCCATTGAAGAGGAGGTTTAACTTCAAGAAGGCTGACTGGCAGAAGTTCAGTGCAGAGCTGCACTATTAAGTGTTAAACATTCCTCCGCAACCTGAAATGTACTAAACCTTCATCAAATGCGTCCAACAAGTTTCGAGGAAAACTATTCAGAGAGGATGCAGAATTCAGTATGTTCCAGGCATTCCCAGTGATGACAAACCGTTGTTAGAAAGTTACTAAACTCTCTATGAGGAGGATCCATTTGCTGAAAATACGATTCAAGCTGGTGAAATATTGCTGCAAGCCATTTCAGCAACTCACGAGGCCAAGTGAAGTAACCTGGTAGAGAACCTCATCATGAAGTTGAACAGTAGACAAGCCTAGAAACCGGAATGGCAATCCTGTAAAATCACAAGACAACTTTACGAGTGTGACTCCTGATAAAGTGACAACCCAGCTCCTGCAGAACGGCAAATAAAAGGAAGGACTTCCAAAGCTCTTCAGCGCAGCCCAGAAACAGAGCAATATTGAGAGCGGTCTGAGGCGTCTTTTCACGGTCCGCGCGGCTTCCCCCGTCGGAGGTTCGAGTCCTCCCTCGGGCATGGGTGTGTGTGTCGTCCTTAGCGTAAGTTAGTTTAAGTTAGATTTATTAATGTGTAAGGTTAGGGACCGATAACATGAGCGGTTTGATCCCATAAGACCTTATCACAAATTTCGAATTTCCAGAGCGTTATTTTCTTAGGAACCCCTTCTCCATGGTTAAACTCGAAGCTACCATCTCCAGTTTGAAGATGCATAAGGCTGTAGGTATCGATGACCTTAGAGTTGAACAGATAAAGAACTTCGGCTGTAAAATGACGGAATGGCTACTAAGCCTAATGGTCAAACGTGTCGCCAAGCTACACATCCCCAAAATGTGGCGGAAGTCTAGAGACATTGCAATACTTAAGTCTGGGAAGAAACCAAACGATCCCAAAATTTTTATCCTATCTCCCTTTTATGCCACACCTTCAATATATTAGAACGGCTGGCACTTAACCGAATCAGTGCCACCGTCGAAGTGAAGTTTATCCCACAACAAGCAGTCTTTCGTACTGGCAAATCGTGCTGTAGTCAGACCTTGAATATGACCCAGCACATCGAGGACGGTTTTGAGTGCGATGAGATTACTGAAGTCGCTTTTGTTGATCGAACAGCTGCATACGGCACTGTGAATCATAAGAAACTGTTAATGAAAGTGTATGACCTTGCTAAGGAGTACAACTGACATCACTTATTAGCATATTTCTTCAGAACAGAAGATTCCAAGTTTCATTACAGGGTAAGAGAAGTAAATGGCGAACGCAGAAAAACGGTGTCCCCCAAAGCAGGGTGCTTGCTCCAGCACTGTACAATATCTACACAAATGATCAGCCAATACCAGTAAGTTCTAGGCTCATCAACCCTTAAAGTAGTAGAAGGAAAACTGGCTCTAGCTACGGATGAACTCTCCAAGTACTGTGATGCCAACCACCTGAAGCCCAATCCCAGTAAAACTCAAGTGAGCGCCTTCCACTTACGAAACAGGGGAGCGCAGCAAAAGCTGAACATCACATCGCGAGGAGAGCAACTGAAACATTGCACAACACCAGTCTATCTAGGTCTTACATTGGACAGGGCTCTAACGTTCAGGCAGCAATCTCTAAACGCGAAGCAGAAAGTCATTGCTCGCAATGGGATACTTAAGAAGCTGACTGGCAGCAGCTGGGGAGCCAACCCGCACCGCCTAAGGACTTCTGCACTTGCTCTTTGTGTATCAGCTGCAGAGTATGCTGCTCCTGTGGCGAACGCATCAGCACATGCTAAGAAAGTCTATGCGCGGTCAACAATACTGCAAGGATCATCTCAGGATGCTTGAAGGCAACACCAGTGCAGAAACTGTATCCGATAGTTGGAATAACCCCACCCAATATCCGGAGGTCCACTGCTGCAGACACTGAGAGAACAAAGCAGAAGAATAACCGCCGATATCCTCTGTTTGGTCATCAGGCAGCAAGATCCCACCTTAAATCCTTGCTAGGACTGCGCCGCTGGAGGAAGCACCAGAGGCAATTCGTCTTGCAACCTGGAAGAGCTCACTGCCCGTAGACATATCACCAAAAGATGAACTAGCTTCTGGCGCAAACCTACAATACCCTGTATGGAGGTCCTTCAACCGCCTACGAGTGGGCGCCCCCGATGCAAGACCAACTTGAAGAAATGGTGAATCCTTCCAGTGAGCGCAGACACCTCTTGCGAATGCGGGGCTGAAGAAGATCCAAGCCACCTCCTTGTGTTCCCCCTCCTGGACAACCCCTGCACAATACAAGACATAAAGGAAATCACAAAGCTATCGCAACTGCTATTTTTTGGAAATGCTGACCGGACATGAAAATGAATGAATGATATGAAATTCATAATAAGATTTGCAGATATAGAATGACCACATACGCACTTATTATCGAAAGGCGTTAATTTTCAGTGGATACTGGACTGCAAAACCATGTTAGAAAATTTTAAAGAGTTAATTACAATTAGTTCCGTACTGAACGTTACAGACTACGAAAAAATCATATTATCATAAATGACTAACAAATGTGTGGTAAGTTATGTTTTAACCCAGGAAGTGATGCGTAAGGAACATTCAGTGGCTTACACATTTTGGCAGTTTAACAAAACAGAAGAGATTTATTATACCGCTGAATATAGTGAGTGACATATTTCTGTTGCTATTTATGTGTGAAAAATTAGTGGTAAGTTCCTGTGGGACCAAACTACTGAAGTCATCGAGCCATAGGCTTACACACTACTTAATCTAACTTTAACTTACGCAATGGACAACACACACACACACCCATGCCCGTGGGAGGACTCGAAACTTCGACGGGTGAAGCCGCGCGAAGCATGGTAAGACGCCCTAGACCGCGAGACTACTCCGTGCGGCGAAAAATTAGTGTGCTAACCGATCACGCTGCGCTGAAATTGTTGTTGAGAACCATCAATTAGGTTTACAGGATCGGTGTTAAAACTGAGTGAGTTTGATTAGAAAGCAATTCACAGATCTGGTAAGAAACACTGTAATACAAGTGGGCTTAGCAGGAAAACTGATGAAGTGCAGACACTGGGCCATAGCCTCATGAAGTGGTAGACAGTACAGGTTGCTGACGCAGTGTGTAAGCTAACTCTTAATACAGCCACAGTTCTCCATCCACGACGAATTGTTGTATTGGACAATAAGGCTTGGCTCTCGTGTAGGTACCTATGTCACACTACGGGATTATGGACTGAAGGAAGCACATGATCACGTATTATCTGGTCACAGAGGACAAAGAACCACAGACCAAAGGGTAGTTGGAGAGTTATTGGTGAAGAACATGTAAACAAGACGTAGATCAATACGTAACAACTGTGTATGATGTGCACAAAGTGCAGATAAAAGTCACCGACGTGCGCAGGTACAGCGGTTGCCAGAGCTTTCTAAATCTATTGAGGTGATTTGAATGGATAATTTTGGACTTATAAGACTGACGCAAATGAGGAACCCAATATGTTCTGACTATTGCGATAACCGTTATTTCGAACCAACAGGTCGACACAGTAGCACAAGCAGTGATAAATAATTCATTGCTATAGTTTGGTGTTTTGGAGTCCTTACTTTTGGATGAGTACACCAACTTTAAATTGGAACTCGTGAAGCAGTCGTGTCACTTTTTACATATATTCTAACTAAGAACAACCTTATTACATCCACAGTGTAACAGAAGGACAGAATGGGTACAGTGCGTGGTACGTAAGATGGTAAGCTACTTCATGAATAGCTATCTTAAGTCGAATACTTCCTTGCCATACATGGTGGCAACATATGATTCAAAAACGCATGGGGAGCGTAGGTCTATTACCGTATGAGGTGTTGTATGCGTTCACCAGTTGAGATAATCAAACCAAGATGTTGCGAGTATATTAAAGAAGTGTGGAAAGAGGAACAAAGAGCTAATTTCGTAGCACTATATCACCAAGAAAGTTTGAAACACTACAAAATTAAGTTACCAAAATAGCATGTAGGTTTGTGGGTGAGGCTAACAAGCCCATGTAATCCAAAGAGTAAAACAAAATTTTTTTAACGCAGGGTCCATAGCAGGTTATTGAGAGGACACTACTTTTGAGTGTTATACTGCAGTTACCAATGTGTACAACCACCGCACATGTCGGGCGTATTATAGGTGCGTCAGATTCATTGCCACCAGTCGCGTCGACACTCTTTTCAAAGAGGGGAGGAAGTACGAAAAAAAAGGGAACCAAACGCACTCATGCAAACCTCATGCACGATTCTGTAAGCATTGAGATCGATAAAGGCGAAGTAGTATACAGTGATGTTTTATTTATATGTGAATTTATTATGTCACAGTAACAAGGAACACCAGAAGACGAGAGAAAATTTTCTTACATATATTTGGGGGTGGGGGGTATAGCATAAGATTTTAATCATAGACAATGAACTAGAAGGAAACGAGGGATAGTGATTACGGTTTCCTTCCCCCAGAAGACATAACTAGCAAGGATGACTGCGAGATGGATACAGGCTTGGCAGTGCTAATTACGGCGAACTGAGAATTGGGTGCCCCACACATCCCGACAACTTAAGAGAGAGTTGTAAGATGTGGGAAGTAAGCTATTGAAAAATGCAAGTTGGAAATAGCAAATACCGACACCAGAGTGGAAGTAAATGACTCCTTAGTGCATGTGAAGAGAGTGGTAGAAGGTAACAAGGCCCTAACTGAATGGCGCATCACACAGCAAGCGAACCTAGAGCAGGAATTATAGAAGAACACAAGGATTCTACCGGGGCTAAACACGGAACTAATAATCACTGTTTTGTCCCCCTTTCATAGTTTTATGAGTCCATTCCGGTATTTTAACAGAAAGTTTATTGCATAATTGACATTTTTCAAATTTTAATATAAGACCCTCTCTTGTTAAGCTCGTAGTATCCCTGCCACTATTCCTTCCTAAGCCCCGGCCCCCACCTACCTTGCCTTATTTCACTAATTTGAAAAAAGTGCGTTTCTTTTCACGAACTGATCACGACTGAGCTGCATGCTATAGTAGTTGCCCATGGCGTGATCAAGCAGCGCGCTCGACGCCAGCGCTAGCAAATAAAATATTCTAGTTTCTATTTTCTCCCTGCTGTAATGAGATATGGCTCTCCTTTCAACTTTAAAAACGATTTCGATATGTTAGCTGCAACAACCCATCACCTAAAACTAACGAAACGTGAGGTACCCAGTGTTTTTCACTGTAAACTGCTTAGAAAATGAGAATCTCAATAACTATGACCATTATCAAAAAAATAGACACTTCATTATCAAATTGTGACTGAAACTGTAATATACAAATAAATTAATTTTGTGTGACAATTACTTTCCTCAGACTCGCATGAGAACCATTATATAGTGAAGAAAGTGCACAAATCCAAACAAGTCGTTTCCAATTTTGTAAAGATGAAAGTGAACCTCTACCGAAAAACTGGGAGTTGATGTAGCTTTCTCATATTTATATACAGTATGTTCTACAGAAACAATTTCTGAAAACTATTTTTTCTCATATGCTGCTACCAGCAACTTCGTTGAGACCGCGTGTCCCTCGCCGCTGAAAGGAGCGGCATAAACGGTGCCACCAGACAGCTTTCTGTCTGGCCAGGCCTTTAACTAGCTGCCATGCCGCCGCCTGAACTGAAGGCCATTGCCGCTGCATCCTGCCCTGGGGTCCTTGTCTCGGCTTTGCGTTCTCAAGTGCTTTTTGCTCCGAGTTGCACAACTGCACCAGTCAATGTGGCCGACTTCTGTGGAATCTGTCACAGTCGCGTGCCGGCGCTAAACCTCCGGAGAGCTGACACGTAAATTACAGAGGGGCCATTAGATCGTTTAATCGCGAATTTTGATGCGCTTAATGTGTGTACATGCACTGAGAACCTGACTAGCGGTTTTTCAAGAGTCGGGCCCTAACTTCGAGAAAATGGATGATGAAGTTTTATGCGTAGAACCTGTACCTGTAACTTTAACATTGTTTCTCTCAAGACATAGTAGCGTAGCGACTAATATTCGCGGTTACCATGCTCGCAGTGCGGGTTCAAAATCCACCCGCATGCACCCCTACTTACTTTTTCTTTTGTTTTTTCTCCGTCGCACAGAACATCATTAAATACGTATGAACAACAGTCAGCTGCTACCGAGGCTGTTGTTTAGTTCAAAAGCAACCGCAATAACAGTTAATACACTTATCGCACTGTGAGACAAGACAGTCAGTGCCTTAAGGAACAAATGTTTGTGGGTGCCTACAGAACCATGATTGCACCCACGCGTTCGCCTCTTCGTCCGAAGCAGATCGAGCGGCATGATTGCCTCTCTTGAGGGATCTACAATGAGGGAAACAGCGCGTGGAGAGATTGGGACTGTATGCAGGACGTGTAAGGGCTTCCCAGCGGAAGTTCTGCAGAAGACACAACATCGGCAACATGTGGATGGGCACTATCCCACAACAAAATGATGCCTTTTCGACTACTCTGCAGACGTTTCCCTGGGAAGCTCTTACAGATCCTTCCCATGCCATTTCCGTATTTTTGGAGCCCTGAAGAAATATTCGTGGCCGCCGATTTGCTTCGGACGAAGAGATGCAGCCCAGGATACAATCATCGTTCCGCAAGCAACACCAAAGACTTTTCCATGAAAAACGAGATAAATGTGTTGTCAGTTATGGCGATTGCTTTTGAAATAATAAACAGTTTACTTACTTATTTTACAACTGTCTCATTTTCATTCGACTGCCCCTTACAGTATATCTCATTCCGTCCCCCTGCAGAAAAAATATCTGAACGAGATTAACCATTCCTTAACGGCACTGTGTACTATAACTCTTTCAAGAAATACATTTTTAACATTCTCTTACATAAACAAGAACTACCCGGAAAATTTGGTGGGACTGTTCCAAAAAGAGTCGAAGAATTGATTCATTGGGACGTGAGTCACAAGAAAACGCAAACACAGACTTGTAGTTCACTACGTTTTATTATACTTCTCCCAAAAAGCAGTTGTACAAAATCTTTTACAAAACCGGCCTTCCAATAGCCACCAGTAACTAATATAATTAAAAAGCTAATACAGTCTTTGTAAGATTATACGGAATGAAACAAGTTAAGCAAAAATTCTTCGTTTTAAATAGATAACAATTAGCGCCAGACAAATATAGATTACAAGCATAATTGCCCACAAATTTAACAGGAATTTACCGGTACTAAATCCCCATTTGTCAAACAAGCAGCAGTACAGAATATTACATAACAAATTTCAATGGAGGGAAGTCTTCCGAAGTAAGAGTGATTTCCGGTGTGCCGCAGGGGAGTGTCGTACGACCGTTGCCATTCACAATATACATAAATGACCTTGTGGATAACATCGGAAGTTCACTGAGGCTTTTTGCTGATGATGCTGTAGTATATCGAGAGGTTGTAACAATGGAATATTGTACTGAGATGCAGGAGAATCTGCAACGAATTAACGCATGATGCAGGGAATGGCAATTGAATATCAATGGAGACAAGTGCAATGTGCTGCGCATACATAGAAGGAAAGATCATTTACAACTTAGCCACAATATAGCAGGTCAGCAACTGGAAGTAGTTAATTCCATAAATTATCTGGGAGTAGGCATTAGGAGTGATTTAAAATGGCATGACCATATAAAATTAATCGTCGGTAAAGCAGATGCCAGACATTCATTGGAAGAATCCTAAGGAAATGCAGTCCGAAAACATTGGAAGTAGGTTACAGCACACCTGTTCGCCCACTGCTTGAATACTGCTCACCGGTGTGGGATCCGTACCAGATAGGTTTGGTAGAAGAGATAGAGAAGATCCGGAGAGCAGTGCGCTTCGTTACAGGATCATTTAGTAATCGCGAAAGCGTTACGCCGATGATAGATAAACTCCAGTGGAGGGCTCTGCAAGAGAGACGCTCAGTAGGTCGGTACGCGCTGTTGTTGAAGTTTCGAGAACATCTTCACCGAGGAGTCAAGCAGTATATTGCTCCCTCCTACGTACATCTCGCGAAGAGACCACGAGGATAAAATCAGAGAGATTAGAGCTCACACAGAGGCATACCTACAATCTTTCTTTCCAAAAACAATACGAGACTGGAATAGAAGGGAGAACCGATAGAGGTACTCAAAGTACCCTCCGCCACACACCGTCAGGTTACTTGCGGAGTATGGATGTAGATGTAGATGTAGAAGTAAAAGAAGAAAATCCCCTGCGTGAATCTTAGACCAATAGACAGATCATAGAACAACGGAATTCCACCAGTTATATAGTGACATATTTCATTGAACTCAGTCGTTAAATTCCTTTCAGGTACAACAACAATATTTGGGCAGAAAAGACAGTTACCTTAATAGTGAGTTTAAGTTCCACGCAACAGCGGGCACAGTCCAACGACTCTGACAGGACACCTCCAAGTAGAGACGAGCGTCACCAAGGCGTAGCTGGCCGAGCTAACGCTGAACATACTTCATTCTAGGCGCCACCCCTCGCATTGGTCAATCCAGAACTTATTGTGCCCGCCGCTCGTAGTACACTGAAAAAAAAAACACCTCTTATTTCAGAATTATGCCCCCCCCCCCCTTTTAAATTTAATACCTTTAACACATGCAAGGCCTCAAACAAATAGCATGGAAAATTATTTACAGCTCATACTTCTTCACTCTTACAGGCAGACCCCAATAACAAGCTTAAAGTCTGGATAAGTTAACGGCCTGCCGAACCAAAAACATAAAAAACCATAATACAAGACACCAAAGTCACGGGCCCTCCATAAGAGGACCACAGAATAAATCATAAGATACTCAAGTTCCATTACAAGTACACTGTCTTAACACTAAACATGGCCTACGCACTATCCTAGAATGACTCACGCAGCCTCACGCTACTCACGCTTAGTGCTCCCATCGCTTAGAAATGTTTTACAATCTTAACAGCACTACTCAACTTATACCGGAACCAAGAGTGAATTCCTTATTCCCTCCACGGAGGGGATAATCACATACAAATCACTGTTTCCTGCTGTGAACACAAATTACGATCAGACTGATCACGAACACAACTTCAAAGAAGTAGCTGACGCCCACCGTTAGTAATAGCAAACGACGAGAATCCACATAGCATACACTGGCATCTAGCATCAGGTAGTACAATATACACACTTGCTAGTGCATTAGATGCCTTTCCGCCAGCCAGCCGAAGACACAATCCCTCAAATCATAACAGAGCACCGCGAGCAACCCACGTTCCTCCATTACGGTCACTCAAAGACTCGGCAACACAACAGATGCCCAAGAAACGGGCAAGCACGACCACCAGGGCCCGGGAGCGGAAAACCAAGAGAGCATAGCCGGAAGCGCCACGCTTAAAAAGGGGCCAGAAGAGGAAACTGCAAAAAGCTGGGAATTTAAGGAGATGGGATCTGAATAAGCTGACAAAACCAGAGGTCCTAGATAGTTTCAGGGAGAATATTAGGGAACGATTGACAGGAATGGGGGAAAGGAATACATGAAGAAGAATGGGTAGCTTTGAGGGATGAAATAGTGAAGGCAGCAAGGGAGCAAGTAGGTAAAAAGACGACGGATAGAGGAAATCCTTGGATAACAGAAGATATAATGAATTTAATTGATGAAACGAGAAATTATAAAAAATGCAGTAAATGAAGGAGGCAAAAAGGAATAAAACGTCTCAAAAATGAGATCGAGAAGAAGTGCAAAATGACTAAGTAGGAACGGCTAGAGGACAAATGTAAGGATATAGAGGCATATCTCACTGGGGTAAGATAGATACTGCGTACAGGAAAATTTAAGTGACTTTTGGAGAAAAGAGAACCATTTGTACGAATATCCAGAGATCATATGGAAACCCAGTTCTAAGCAAAGACGGGAAAGTAGAAAGGTGGAAAGAGTATATAGAGGGTCTGTACAATGGTGATGTACTTGAGAACAATATTATGGAAATGGAAGAGGATGTAGATGAAGATGAAATGGGAGATACGATACTGCGTGAAGTGTTTGACAGAGCACTGAAAGACCTAAGCCGAAATAAGGCCCCAGGAGTAGACAACATTGCATTGAAACTACTGATAGCCTTGGGAGAGCCAGTCCTGACAAAACTCCCCATCTGGTGAACAAGACGTATGAGACACGCGAAATACCCTCAGACTTCATGAAAAATATAATAATTCCAATCCTAAGAAAGCAGGTGTTGACAGATGTGAAAATTACCGAACTATCAGTTTAATAGGCCACGGCTGCAAAATGACCAAGACGAATGGAAAAACTGGTAGAAGCCGACCTCGGGGAAGATCAGTTTGGATTCCGTAGAAATGTTGGAACACGTGAGATAATACTGACCCAGCGACTTATCTTAGAAGAAAGATTAAGAAAAGGCAGACCTAAGTTTCTAGTATTTGTAGACAATGCTGACTGGAATACTCTCTTTCAAATTCTGAAGTTGGAAGGGTTAAATATAGGGAGTGAAAGGCTATTTACAATTTTTACAGAAACCATATGGCAGTTATAAGAGTCAAGGAGCATGAAAGGGAAGCAGTGGTTGGGAAGTGAGTGAGACAGGGTTGTAGCCTATCCCAGATGTTATTCAATCTGTATATTGAGCAAGCAGTAAAGGAATCAAAAGAAAAATTCGGAGTAGGAATTAAAATCCACGGAGAAGAAATACAAACTTTGAGGTTCGCCAATGACATTGTAATTCTGTCAGAGACAGCAAAGGACGTGAAAGAGCAGCTGAACGGAATGGACAGTGTCTTGAAAGGAGAATATAAGATGAACATCAACAAAACCAAAACGAGGATAATGGCATGTAGTCGAATTCAATCAGGTGATGCTGAGGGTATTAGATTAGGAAATGAAACATTGCTGATGGTCGAAGTAGAGAGAATATAAAATGTAGACTGGCAATGGCAAGAAGAACGTTTCTGAAGAAGAGAAATTTGTTAACGTCGAGTATAGATTTAAGCGTCAGGAAGTCATTTCTGAAAGTATTTGTATTGACTGTGGCCATGTATGGAAGTGAAACGTGGACAATAAATAGTTTGGACAAGAAGGAAATAGAAGCTTTCGAAACGTGGTGCTATAGAAGAATGCTCAAAATTAGATGGGTAGACCATAAAACTAATGAGGGGGTATTGAATAGAATTAGGGAGAAGAGAAATTTGTGGCACACCTTGACTAGAAGAAGGGATCGGTTGGTAGGACATGTTCTGAAGCATCAAGGGGTCACCAATTTAGTATTGGAGGGCAGCGTGGAGAGTAAAAATCGTAGAGGCAGACCAAGAGATGAATACACTAAGCAGATTCAGAAGGATGTAGGTTGCAGTAGGTACTGGGAGATGAAGAAGCTTGCACAGGGTAGAGTAGCATGGAGAGCTGCATCAAACCAGTCTCATGACTGAAAACTACAACAACAACAATTGTAGATGAAAGAAAAGCATGCAACTGCACTAAAATAATTATGGCACCTGAATGTGCTCCACTTTGCCAGCCCTGTGATGTTTACTTTTGCAGGCAATTTAAAGTTTTCACGAAAAACAGAATGCTCCATGAGATGCTAAATACTAATATAGGAGTAACTTGGGGGCAATATTCCATAAAAATTCATTATTTAATACTGCATCAATTTAGTGCACCGGCTTTCACAAGAATGATCGATTCTAGTAGTTCGCATCGAAGTTGAACGAACAGAGGATAACAGTTCAAATGGCTCTGAGCACTATGGGACTTAACTTCTGAGGTCATCAGTCCCCTAGAACGTAGAATAACTTAAACCTAACGAACCTAAGGACAACACACACATCCATGTCCGAGGCAGGATTCGAACCTGCGACCGTAGCGGTCGAGCGCTTCCAGACTGTAGCACCTAGAACCGCTCAGCCACCCCAGCCGGCGATTTGAGGACAATCCTTTTGAATGTACACTAACCATCTTTTTCGGTACCGCTTTTTAAAAATCCATGTACCCGTGAAGTAGCAGTTTTCATTTAATGTACGTGGTGCTTTACGAATGTGTGCTTCGGTTGTTTCAACGACAAACACCATCGGGACAAATGATAGCGAGTAAGGCGATTCTGTAATATATTATGTAACAAACGAAATAACCATTTGAAAAAAATGTGCTGTAATGATTCCGAAATTACTACTGTGAAAACGTCTACTTTTGAATAATTTTGTATGACATACAATTTAATGATATTCTGTAGGTAGAAAGTGAGAAAAAGGACAAAGATATGATTCTTACTATAGTACCACCAGCGTGATAGCAGTGAACCTTAGCCGCTGCACTAATCTCGCTTGGTCGAAACACCGTTAACATTACGGCTATATGGCGTAAGCATAGCATCGATTTTCTCGGCAACTAGGGATCGTAGCATGAAAATCCGATACACGGGAATTCAGTATAGGTCCCTCTACGGTACACTCAACACCCAGTAGAATCCGTGACTAACGGGTGTGATTGCCCTTGTTAGCATCAGCTGCCGCGAGCTTGGCTTTCCAGAAGGCTGTATGCTGAAGTGGGCACAGTTCATTGACCGAGACCGTCTTATGTCTGAGAGCGCCTACCGCTGTCCAGAAACATAACGACTGCCCATGTATTTAGTGTCTCTATGAAGTTCCGGATAGTTACCGGCTTTATGAAGCATCCATTCTGATAATCGACATTCAGTGGCATCGCAGCCTGTGGAGAGGTACCTACTTTCACGTGACTCAAGCTACAGTATCGTCCCTACGTCGACCATCATCAGTTAGTTAGGTTACTTGGCTTGCCGTGTAGCACAACTCATCTACTACTTGATTATCATCTTATAACCATTTTCGCGCCACGATCCATTCCTTTGAACTGCCCTCCGATGTCCTTTGCTGTCTTTAATAGAATTACAATCTCACTGACAAATCTCAATGCTGATCTTTCTTCTTTAATTCACTCTCTTAATTTCTCCTTTGTTGTTAGTACATGCAAAAAAAATTTTTAATGAGTATTTTCTAGTTCTCTTAACTCCTTGATTTAATCATATGCGGATGTAATTTCAGACCGTTGATTCTAAACACGAAGCATCAACAATCATACCTATAAAAGTACATATGTACTGAGCGGATAACTATCGTTTGTTTAGAATACAAACGTTTTGCGTATATCTTGCGTGGCGTGTAAGGGCGTTCTAGCGAAACTTCTGCAGCGTAGTCGAAACAAGCTTGTCAACATTTGGACGAGCATTAGCCTACAACAGATGATTTTTTTAAAAATCTTGATCCTTTCCACTAATATCTGAGGAAGCCTATGCCATTAACAGCAAGGTAGGCACTACTACGCGTAGAAGGGGATATTGTTACAAGGAGGAGAGAGTTTTGTAATATTTCTTAGGTACACTAATAATACACACAAATTAATTGTTATAACCTGACAGCATTCCGCTGTAACTGTGTTGGCAGCTATTACATTCGGTTCTAAAAGCTGTAACCAGTAGCTTTTCATCATCGGTAAATGTTCCATCCACAACAGTATCAGATAACCAAAAGAATCGTTTATATTCCGTAAAATTTGACGGTGAGGATTCATATGACTTTGGTGAAAGATTTATCTCAACATTAACGTCGATTTACTTATCAGCAAGAATTATTTAAGAAGGAATTCAGTGGACTGAGTTTAAAACTACAGGTTCCAGTTGCGTGGAACCATTACTTCGTAGACTGTTTTTAATAATGCTTCCTAAACATAGAAGTTTTCGCAGTTTTCACGTTTTACCACGGTCCAGGTAGCCAGGCATCGAGTGCCAGGAATAGGTCACATTTACGACCACAAACACGATGGCGACTGAGGGAAGCTCTCTTAAGCTTGTTAAACACCGCTACTGCGTCCAGTATTGTGAGTCATGTGGCACCTATTACATGCTACATGTAGTGCCAAACTAAATTATGATTTGTACCGTTACTGCACGTAAGAACTAGAAATCATTGTGGTGTAGCCTTACATACGGCCAATGTAAGACATAAGCCTATAATTACGAGGGTTATTCGGAAAGTAAGGAACGATCGGTCGTGGAATGAAAACCACAGTCAAAATCCGATGAAGTTTTGCACAGGTGTGTTGGGCAGTATCTTTAGTATGACCGTCGATCACATTACGCCGTTCTTTTTAGTTCTAATCACACAGGGAGGAGATAAAGATACCTATAACAATAATGTCTCCCGCCAAGTACGTGGGCCTGGTGAGAAACTTCGCCTGAAGTATGCAGCCAACATTACATAACTGTCGTGCGGTTTCTTCATCAAGACAATTCTCAGCCGCATTCTGCAGGGGCAATGAAGATGCTCCTGCATCGTTTTCAATTGGAAAACTTTGATTACCCACAATACAGCCCGTAATTGTCTCTCTCTGAGTTTCATCTCTGCTCACATGAACCGCTGGCTATGAAGACAACATATTGGCACAGGCAACGAGCTGTAGGCCAGCATAGAGAACTGTGGGAAAGAGCTCGCGGCTACCTTCTGTAACGAGGGTACTGAAAGTTGGTATAACGCTACGACAAACGTGTAAGTCGGATCGGCGACTATGGAGATAAGTAGTTAGAAGTTGTAGCTAACTGTTGCAAATAAAACAGTTTTGATTTTCACTGCGGTTTTCATTTCGCGACCTATCGTTCCTTACTTTCCTAATAGTCCTCGTATAACAATCACTACGGTTAGTAATATTTCTTGTCTACCTTTTTCTACTGTCTCTTGAATGTGTTCTTGAAGATTCCGATCTTGACAACTAGATTCCATTTAATTAGACTAGTCTTTTAATGAAAATGAACCACGAACTTTGCAAAGACATAAAGCAAAACGATAGATAAACATTTCTCATAGAAGGGTACGCTGTATCCTACAATGAAGCAAGTAGTTTCATGTGTTTCTAGTGCTCGAAACAATATTGAGCACTGACATTTGGTTTCTATACACTGCCCGGTGCAACTTTTGCTTACAATGTTGCCGAGCTCTTTGAGTGACGGCTGAAGTAACTACTTAATCGTTTTTACTCGTTAATGCTGACAGAATTAGTTAAATATGAGAGCCAACACGACGGATCGATCACAGTTGCGTTGACGTTCCTGACATGACCGTCGTCGGTAGATGTAGAAGGGCGTCTTCAACAAGGGTCATCTGTAACTTCCGTCCGGACATTTCTAAACCGTGTGAACCATTCGTAACACCGCGAACGGCTTAAGCACTCATCACCGTAGGATTCCTGCATTATTTGGTGTGTCTCTGTAAAGGTTTTCTTGAGTTTCACGCAAAATTTAATGCAGACTCGTTTTTACTCTAACTCTGCCTTCTCAAAATTCTCCGACTGTGCGACTCGTCGTTCTACTCAATATAGCACTGAATTATAGCTTACAGACATACAACAATGAAGCTTCCGGCTGTTACACATTAAATACAGACGTGTGCAGATATGCCAACCGCATTTCGCTCCATTACTATCGGCGCGAAATTACGAATTTTCACGAATTTTTGACTTTGTATACATTTATTTTGTAACATTCTAGGCTACATAAACTCCAAATATCGTCAGATTAAATTTGGTTCCATTTTGCCGTTGCTTGTAAATCCACATAAAATAAATTGTTTACATATTGCCTTGGCAGTAATAAAGGTAGCGGCGCGGCAACTACTTGTTTGAAACACAGCGGCTGTTACTCATTAAGGGAGGGGGGCGGGGGGGTTGAGGGCACTTGGTCAAGGCAAGTATAGCGCCTGCAGGTCGTGCTCCTGATTGAAAATTGCTTGTTAAGCGGGTGAACACGTTTATGAATACTCATAGTGTACAGGAAAAGAAACCAGGACCTTTAAAAACCACCAGGGCACCAGCAAGTGTCGAAAAAGAAGGGTAGCGAGTTTGTATTCTCCCAAACAATGAGCACGCAAACATATAGCTTTCTTTCACATTCTGATCGCACAGTGAGACGAATCCTTGGTGAAGACTTGAAATTTTATACATACAAACTGGCAATGGTGCATACACTTAATCCACGTAATTGTGTTTCATATGAAACTTTGATCGAAAACCTGCTCCATGACGCCCTTGTGTTCTTCAGCGACGAAGCACATTTTCATTTATCTGGATGTGTAATTAAACAAAATATGCGGTATTAAAGTTGCACGATCCCCCAGGGAACTTCAAGAGTACCCCTGCGTACAAAATTTGTGACTATTTGAAGTGCATTATCCGAAATTGGCATTATTTGTCCCTGGATTTTCGAAGAGGACATAGTGCATTTACGGCACTTCTGAGCGTTATGACCAAAAGTCTAAGGCGCTTTATCTTCCCGAAATTTACCTCTACCCAAATAAAAGAGACTTAAATCGATATCTCCAATAATTTCTGTTTTATGATTCTTTTTTGTTATAGGAAAAGGTTTGGTTTGTCTGTCGAATCTAATACGACAGAATGGTGATTGGGATTTTGGTGATGGCATAAACGTTTCTAAAAACCTGATTATTCTGCTCCAGTGACTACGACGCATGATATATGTGAAAGGATATGTCCTTATATTATATTACTGACAGTGTACAAAATTTATAACTATGAGTAAATTCAATAGTCAAGTAGCTAACAGTAACTGTACGAACTAGTGAAGATCACGGTGGCATTAATGACAATGTTTGCTGGTATTGCTAGTAATATTTTGTTTTCCACCATGGATTCCATATTTCGCGGATTTTTGCGATAAATGCTCTGCTTGTTTCACTTGTAATACACAAAAATAACGTGTATTCAGCGTCAAAGATCACTCTTTTTGAATCTGCAGCACCCAGTGCACTGTTTTCCTGTAATACAAGGGATATTCGAAAAAGGAAGGAACGACAGGTCGCGAAATGGAAATCACAGTGAAAATCAAAACTGTTTTATTTGCAACAGTTAGCTACAACTTCTAACTACTTATCTCCGTAGTCGCCGATCCGACTTACACGTTTCTCGTAGCGTTATACCAACTTTCAGTACCCTCGTTACAGAAGGTAGCCGCGTGCGATTTACCACAGTTCTCTATGCTGGCCTACAGCTCGTTGTCTGTGCCAATATGTTGTCTTCATAGCCAGCGGTTCATGTGAGCAGAGATGAAACTCAGAGGGAGACAATTACGGGCTGTATTGTGGGTAATGAAAGATTTCCAATTGAAAACGATGCAGGAGCATCTTCATTGCCCCTGCAGAATGCGGCTGAGAATTGTCTTGATGAAGAAACCGCACGACAGTTATGTAATGTTGGCTGCATACTTCAGGCGAAATTTTTCACCAGGCCCTCGTACTTGGAGGGAGACACTATTGCTCTAGGTATCTTTATGTGCTCCCAGTCTGCTCAGAACTAAAACGAACGACATAAAGTGATCGACTGGCATGCTAGAGACACTGCCCAACACACTTATGCAAAACTTTATCGGGTTTTCACTGTAGTTTCCATTTCGCCACAGATCGTTCCTTACTTTCCGAATAACCCTCGTATTATGTAGTGATCCTTGCGGATGTAGCCATTGGAAAATGAAGTAGAGAAATTATAGATTAGATGTACTTTTTCTTTCTAGTAGTTCAATAGTGAGGAATAAAGAACGTAAGAAAATCAAGAATACGCAACAAATATTTCCAAAGAAAACCTAATTTGCTAATGAACCTTCTACAGATTCCACGTGAAATGGTCCTCAAGGATATGGAATAAGTCAAAACATCTCAAACAGCTTTTTGTTTAAAAGGTAACAAAAAACTTGTTCCAAAACATGTATGTGTTCAGTACACTGACGTGCGTCTGATAATTCTTAGGCTACTATAACAATGCATCACCAAATAGAAAAATAACTTTACAACACTTAGGCCTATGTACAATGATGGCGTTATTGCACTTAGTTTGAACAGAAGTCAGACTGTACTAATGCTTTTATTATTTGATATTATTAGTAACATACAGCCATCAATTGGTTCTACTAAGAAATTCATCAACTGTGTAGAAGGAGTTGGCCGTCAATATATCCTTTAGTCTGCTTTTAAACTGAACTTTCAAAGTAGCCAAAATTTTTATGTCTAGTTGCAAGTTATTGAAAATGTGTGTTCATAAATGATGGATACCTTTCCGCATCAAAGTAAGTGACTTTAAATCAATGAGAAGATTATTCTTATTTATAGTATTGATTCCGTGAACTGAGCTGTTCATTTGAAAAAGAGATATACGAGTGTACCTAAAACGAATGTAGTACAGTAGGTCAGCTGCGCGGAATTAGCCGAACGGTCTGGGCGCTGCAGTCATGGACTGTGCGGCTGGTCCCGGAGTAGGTTCGAGTCCTCCCTCGGGCATGGGAATGTGTATTTGTCTTTAGGATAATTTAGGTTAAGTAGTGTGTAAGCTTAGGGACTGATGAGCTTAGCAGTTAAGTCCAATAAGATTTCACACTCATTTCAACAGTTTTTTACAGTAGGTCATAACAAGCATATTTCACATAGCACCAGGCGTCGTTGAAAATCGTTGCGCGCCGCCTAGAGTGTAGACTTCCAACATATCATCCAAGCCATCATGGCAGTAGGACTGCAGGGCAACGACTTCAATGAATTTGTGACAAAGGTGAAAGAGACGTTGGGTTGAAGTTTTATGATCGTTATTTCCAAACGCTGTAGTCGGCATCGTGGCGGCTACTCCAGGTGGGACAACACTATGGGTTTCCCGACTCTTACCGGGACATGAACGCGGTGCTTCTGGCTGTGCATTTACCTAGTTGATTGGTGTTGCATAGAGGACAGCACCAGTGCACACTAAGGAGTCCGTTTTGCCCAGCGATGATTTGTCATCAAACGGGCCGGACAGTAAATGGAAGGTTGTTATTGAAAGGAAATGACAGACATGCATTGTGCATACGGCGCGGTGCATGGAAATGCTCACGCTGTCCAACGTTTGGACGTTCGGCGGTTTCTGAACCATCGAGTACCATATCGACGCCCATTTACTGCCATCCGTAGGTCCCTACGAGAGACAGGTTCGCTTGAGAAACGTTTTCCACTGGATGATCTCCTAACGGCTCATGTACATTGAAGGCCTGCTTCGAAACCTGATGTATCACTTTGTGTTACAGGTGCGCAGGCCTGACGCACGCTGCGTCGACTCACAGTGAGTACACCTGTGATTGAAGACGAGATGTTAGCACTGCTGGAAAACACACTCTCAAAAGCTCTCGTTGTGTTGCACGGGAAATAGTTGGAAGCCGTTTCACAATTTTTCGTGTGTCGCATGAAGATGATTTGCACCCATATTGCCTTCAGATGAATCATGCTCTTAACCCAGACGATTTTCCTCGTCGAACTGAATTCTGTCAGTAGTTTTTGCAAAGGTGTGCTTTTCAACCGGACTTTCTGAACCGTTAACTTTTTACGGATGAGGCATCCTTTACGCTACTGTGTAAATTTAACAGCCACAATCAATACATGTGTGCACGGTAAAATCCGCACGCTGCCTTTGCTCGTGGTCACCAAGATTGCTCCACGTCGACATTTGGGCCGGTTTGGTAGGCGATAATTCGGTCGGTCCATATATGTTCACCCGGCGACTAAACGCAAACAGTTAATTAGTCTTTTTTTACGAGAAACGGTGCCAAAATCGTAAGAACACGTTCCACTTAACGTGCGACAGTGATACCAACACGATTGTGCACCTGCGCACTTCGCCCATGCACTGCGAATGCATTTGCTTGAACCCTTTAGTGAGAACTGGATAGGGCGCAGTGGGCCGATGACACGACCAGCACGTTTCCCCGACTTGACGCCCACTGACTTTTTCTTCTGGGGCCTGTCATCTGTTGTCTATGAAACACGCATGCAGACAGATGTAGAGCTGACAGCGCTCACTATGGCAGCCTCCGACGCAATTTCCACTTTGCCAGGAGTGCTTGAAAGAGAGCGACAGTCACCCCTTCTTCTTATTTACCTTGAAACATTGCCCTGAAGACCTGCTACCATGACGGCTCGGATGGCGTGTTGTGTAACTACCGTCTTGGCGACGCGTGACGCTGCTCAACGACGCCTAGAACCGTACGCTAAAGGGACACGGACATGGGTTGCTACGTGAGATACGCTTGTTATGACTCATTCTACCAGCCCTCTCATTTTCCACAGTCATTTCAGATGCACCCTGTATCTTTAATAATAGATTCCGTTAAGGAATAAATATACTTGGGTTTGGAAGCAGCAGTTAATATCCCTATTTCCCTAAACAGGCATCTATGGATTGTTGTTGACTTCACGCAGCGAACAGTTCTGGACAATTTTGGACCCAGAAAATTTCAGCTAGGCTTGATAGGTTGTCTGCAAAAAACAATCGAATAACAATTATGGAATGAAACGAAGCATAGTATTCCAGCATTTTTGTGTTACCTACGTCTGACAACATTTGCATAGCAAATTGAGATTTGTCCAGACGCTTCAGCAGTTCTGTGGCGTGCTGCTACCAGTTGAATTTATTACCAAACTGAACTCCCAAGAATTTAACGCTGTCAGTCTTCTGTATATTTTAATCATATACTGGTGGGTATCCTCTTACAAGTTTTGAACTGCATTTAGTGTGTATTTTTACAGTTGAGCGGCAAATAATCGGCTAGGAAAACATTTGTTAATATCTTTCAAAATTTCATTAATCGATCGGCCTGAGAGTATATTTGATTTGCTATTTATTGAAATGTTTGTATCATCTTCAAATAGGCATATAACTTTACATCTGGTAATGTTACAGATGAAAGGTCCTTGGTATACACAAGAAAAAGTAAGAGGCATAAGGTTGACGCATATAATTAATTCCCAGTTGGATGATGTCCGATAGGTTAATGTACGCCCTAATGACACCCTTTGTTCCCTAAACATAGGATTTGAAACATTTTGCAACATTTCCAGTTGCACCGTATTATTCCAATTTACCTAAAAGGATATTGAGATTTACACAGCCAAATGCTTTTGAGAGATACAAAATATACCAGTAGCCTGTAACTTGTTGTTTACTTAATAAATTACACTTTCACTCTTTGAATAAATAGCCTTCTCAACATCAGCACCCTTTCAAAGTACGAACTGTGGCTTCGATAATATTTTACTTGCTATGGAACGGTTAGGAAGTCGTTACCAAATTACCTCTTCTAAAATTTTAGATAATGCTAGCAGAAGTGAAACTGGATGGAAA
Organism: Schistocerca gregaria; assembly: GCF_023897955.1. Lineage (NCBI taxonomy): Eukaryota > Metazoa > Arthropoda > Insecta > Orthoptera > Acrididae > Schistocerca > Schistocerca gregaria. Next base: position 366,219,616 of record NC_064924.1, read on the forward strand.
TTTGACGGTGTATTTCTTTATATCATTTCTTAGGCAAAAAGGCTTAACTTCAGCACATATCGGACATGTACCAAAGAACAGACGCCATATATATAATTAAGGCGACGCTGGCCAATAATCTCTTCAGTGGAGACACACACCAGGCTCTAACACTTACGTTAGTCATCGAAACCCCGAGAGTAATGAGGATAATGGAGAGAGACACTACGTCAAGTGTGTCTCGAGAAGTTGAGAATTTGGGTCCGATGGGAGGCGTGCTTGGGCAGTCCTTCCAGATGGCTCAGGGGACGCCGGCACGGTAGGTCAGCGTGTTCGGTCAGAGAGCTGCGTGGCCTATATAGTAATAAAATAAACTGAGTGAAGGGATCAACAGTGAACTTCAACGGATGTCATCTGACGTCAGCTACGACCAAAATATAATGAACAATTACGAACAAAATGCAAAAAAAAAAGTGTTCTGGGCATCTGCCACATGAGCAAGTGACTCGGGGTCGACTACCGGTCCGGCGCAAATCTTCAGTTTTCCCCACTAACGTGAATCAATGCCCACCAGCAGCTAAATGTCGTTAGTTCCTTCGTGCCTTGATTCATAGTGGCTGCAGTGTCAAAATGGTGTCTGCTCTTTTGGACATGCCTGAAAACACAGACTCACATATAAAACTGTTATACGTCGTTTGAAGATTTTATTTCCGAAGAATCTGACCAGGTCTTATGGTTAATTTTGCAGTAAACAATTACAGTTACACCGTGTACAGTCAGGCTACAGCTTAGATTTTTCTAATAAGTTGGCTATCTTACTGTACGGTGGGAGTCCTGCTACAACCACGATTGCACAGAAAACCTAAGCTGTAGCCTAACTATACTTGGTGTAAATATAGTTGATTACAGAAAAATGAACTATAAGACCTGGTCAGATTCTTATGAAGTAAAAGATGACATCCTTTGAACTGATTTATTCATCTTCAAACAATGGAAATCAGGTGAGTCGCTACAAAACACAATGGGTGCGTTAGGAAGATCGACCCAACCACATGCTGAAGAGGACCCATCCCAGTCCTCAGACGTGGGAGGAACTTGCAAAATATTCAACTTTTTCTATGGCTATTGCTACGCATGAAGAGGAACAGGGCAGACACGAAGACGTCTTGCGTCAAACAAGGTAGCTCCGCAAAACTCAACCACGCTCACCTATAGCCACGCAGTGCGCAGTATGTGAGGGTAATGTCACAAGAAAAATTGGTTTATGCAGTCACTTTAGACTTACACATTAAATGAACACCACCTGTCTTCAGAAATGACTGCTGTCCGATGATTGCTACTAGAACTACTAACAGTACTTCTAACAATGTCACTGCTACTTCAACGGCAACAGCCAGCCTGCACTTCAAGTACTGAGTCACTTAAATATTTCTGTATACGGTAGATTGCTTTTCTGAATTACGCCGTTAAACCAAAGGCAAAAGCGCGTTAACGATAGGCAGTTGCAGGTAACATAGTTCTTCTACTAACCTTCTATAAAGGGCAGTCAAATGAATACGAGACACATGGGAAAAAAAGTAAGAACAGGTTCGCTAAGTTTTCACTACAGGGTTTTGCGAGAATCGCGTCGTCTGTCTTCCAAAGAGTCACGTTTAAGTTCCCTAAGCATTTCTGTTACGCTTTCGTATAGGCTCTAGTGACCTTCTACGATCCCAGCAGCGTATCTCTGAACTCGTTAGGAGTCTGTTGTTACGCCTACTAGAAAATGACACTAACAGGAACAATACTGTAGCTTCCTGTGTGTGACTTTCTCTGCAGATTCATTGCACCTTCACAGAACCCTTCCACCAAATCTAATCTCTCCTGATACTGATTTTACACGGTCCAGTCACGTTAATGTGATCACCGCAAATGTTCGGCCTCAACGTGCAATAAGAGTTCACAGACGACAGGTGGCTGCACTGGCATGGAGTGTGTATAAAGCTTATCGGGGGACGCTGAAGACGATGCACTGGTTGTCGTAGTGCGGAAACGGCGCTATTTATGTGACGTCAAAGCTTTTGGCTAAGTTGTTACATTTTTTGCGTGCCGCTGTGGGGCGCATGGCAAAATGGTGTTATCCAAAACCGGCAAGGAGGAAACCGTGGTGCACCACGGACCATAGATGGTAAGAGTAAATGACAGCTGTGGAGACGTGAACGAGCGAATAGACAGACTTTTGAGCAGCCGACCGCCCAGATGAATCAAGGGGATACCAGCAGTTCAGCAAAAGTTGCTGCGTATGGGTCTCCCCAGCAGGCACCTGGTTGATGCTCACTGCTACCCATCTGCGATGAGCGCTAGAATTTGCAGGGTGATACCACAACTAGCCGTACACTGAGTGGCGGCAAGTGGCCTTTTCGGATGAATCGCGTTTTATGCTCCATCGGACAGATGACTGTAACGTGTGTAAGACGTGTATATTTCTACTGTCTATCGTCAAACCACAATTTATGAAAGATGTTTATATTTTATTAGTAGGAGTAAGTAGGAATAATTAATATTTGTCATTTTGGAAATAATTGTGGTAGCAGGGAATGTCTGCACCAAAGTATATGTCTCCACCGAAGTATTGTTGGTGGAAGGGACCGCACATTGATATAATTTTAAAATGGCGGGAGAGACCGCGTTAGGATATATTTTAAGAAAAGAGTGGGAGAGACCGCGCATTGATACATTTTGTAATGGTAGCAGGGATTGTCTGCACCAGAAAGCATTGTTGGCGGGAGAGAATGCACTTTAGCGTTCGTAGGAGGTCAAGGTCAGTAGTAAGCGAGTCGGTAACAGGTCTGAAGCGAGAGGTTGAGAGGAGCGTTTTTTTTTTAAAAAAAAAAAAAAGAAGCTCGATTCTAATGAAGGTGTGATTGCGCAGTGGTAGTTGTAAGATTATTGTGAAAAGTAAGTCCCATTTCAACGTCTGTAAAATCATTTCAGTAGCAACTCTAAATATTTGAAAAATCTTTTTCAGAATGTAATTATTGTTTGCCAGCAATGTTGCATTACTGATTATAATCCATCCCAAAAACAATCAACGTAAAACTGCAAAATTTTATTCTTGTCAAGAAAAAGTTTAACTATGAATTACGTAACTTCAAATTAATTAAAGAATAACGTCAGCTTTGGTAATAAATACAGCCACTTATTATGACAGCCCTCCAGAAGCTAATACAGTATCGTAAAACAGAGTAAGTATATTCATGTCGCAGTTCGACGTAGCTGTCAGGTGGCATTCCAGTAACAGCAAAAAAAGGTAAGGAACAGTTTTAGGTTATTGCAGGTGACGACTGAGGGCCACGACGACGACACATTCTATGTTTCGTCGAAATAATCAGCAAATCACTTTTAATAAGGAGCATTTAAATTGGTATGCGAAGATTGCACTTACCATTATTGAGGAAGAGAACTAATTTCAAAGGAAAGATTTCATTTGTTATTATTAAGCAAGAGATAGAAATCCTAAGGGAAGGTTCCGTAGGTTATTGTAGAAGGGAAGGTTGCATAACAAAAGAGATAATAGAGGAAACGGGAAGGTTTCACGTATATGATGTGAAACACCTGAAACCAAAAGGTCCAGGTCGTAGGAGGAAGTGTTACGATCTGAGGAAGGTTGTCGTGGCATTCCCTGTGTAATCTCGTCATTTTGGAAGGTCACAATGGATCCACAAAAGTATGTTTCTATCCTTTGGGACCATGTACACCTTTATACAGAGTTTGTTTTTCTTCGTCACTACGCCATCTACCAGCAGGACGATTCAACGAGTACCAGGATGGGCTTACCGTACTCCCACGGCCACCAAACTCCTCTGATTTAGACCGCCTGCTTATCTGGGTGCGAACGTGCTCGCCTCCCATGCAAGCGGGCCCGGCCAGGTCGGAGATTTTCTCCGTTCGGGGACTGGGTGTTGTGCTGTCATCATCATTTCATCCTCACCACCGCCACGCAAGTCGCCCAATGTGGCATCGACTGAAGTAAGACTTGCATTTGGCGGCCCAACTTGCCCGGGTGGGTCAACGATGCCATACGCTGATTTCCATTTTTTTCCCCTGATTTAAACGCAATCGAGAATCTGTGGAACGACGTCGATATGGCTGTACTCGCCATAGATCATCAACCGAGAAATCTACCGCAGCTGGCCACAGCACTGGCGCTGGCATGGCTTCACATCCCTGTCGGTACCTTCCAGGTTCTGAGTGACCCTCTTCCTACACGGATCGCATCGGTCAGGTGTTGTAGATGATCGTCACTAATCTTATAAACTCTTTGATATAGACAATATCTCACGTTTATCTATTTTAAAGAGAGCTGCCAATCATTACGTCAGTTGCATTTTTATTCAAGTCATCCTGAATTCAAGTGTCCTAAGACTATACTTTCCTGAAGACAGCTACCAATATGTTTTCTATTTTCCTTCTTCCATTGTGAACGTTGTGCGGGAAGAACTGTTATCGTTAAACATTGCGTGAGCTCGTAAAGGCTTCCCTGCCGAACCCCTTGTGGGTAAAATACAGGCGGCTTTTAATAAATAGTGCAACACATTTTTTTCTCTCCCAGTTTCGGTTAAAAAATTTGGAATTTCTTGGAAATCTCCCCGCTTCAGCATCTATAGTTTCATGAAGTTCCTATACGTGTCTTCAAAATGGCGTGTGCAACAAAGGTGCATTCCGAGCAGAGGGCTGTTACTGAGCACCTCCCTGCTCAACTGTACGTTTCTGTTGGTGGTACTGACACACTCGTCGACTAGCTGGGGTACTTAAAGATGTGTCCGTAATGGGCTCCTCACCGCCTAACCGAACACCATAAAGAGCAACGAAGGACCATCTGTGTAGAGTTGCCTGCGCGTTTCGAGGCTAATCGTGCAAAATTTTTGTCCAACGTCGTCGAAACAAAAAGGCAATCCTCAGAATGGCGCCACACCACCTCTTCCCCGAAGAAAAAGTTCAAAGCCGCACCCTCAGCCGATACATTCGTGGAAACGATCTTCTGAGACTCTGAAAAGGCTGTTCTGTTTGATGTTCTTGTGCAGCTATCAATTCTGGAGTGTACTGTGCAATCCTCAGGAAACTGAAGAAAAGACTTCAGCGTATTCATCACCGCTACAAAAATGCTAGCGAACTCCTCTCTCTCCGTGACAACGCAAGGCTTCACACAAGTCTCTGCATCGGAGGCGAGCCCACAAAACTTCACTGGAATGTTCTTCTTCGTCCACCTTACAGCCCGAAATTGGCACCTTCAGACTTAGTGCAGTGAAGGATATACTACGCGGGAAGCAGAACGTAGATGATGCGGACGTTATTGGTGAAGCAAATCGTTGGCTCCGTCGCCGACCACTAGAGTGGTACTATGTGGGCATACAGGCAGTCCTAGTAAGGTGACGTAAGGCCGTCGCATTGAATGGATATTTTGTTTGGGTTTTGTAGCCGAAAGTGTGAGGAATAATAAAATTGTTCAAATGGCTCTAAGCACTATGGGACTTACCAACTGAGGTCATCAATCCCCTAGATTTGGAACTACTTAAACCTAACTAAGCTAAGGACATCACATACAACCATGCCCGAGGCAGGATTCGAACCTGCGACCGTGGCATCAGCGCGGTTCCTGACTGAAGCGCCTAGAACCGCTCGGTCCCAACGGCCGGCTGAGAAATAATACGCTGTATTCGAATTCGGAATAAAACCAACCTGGTTCTAGGAAACAAAAAGAGCTGCACTACTTATTGAATGCACCTTGCAATATGTTGCCAGCCTCTTCTTGGAATGTAGGTTGTCGATGTTGCAACAGTAGATCTTTCCACAGTGCACAGTGTTTCTCTTGCTGCTTCTGATACTAGAGTTCCTTGAGCGTCTCTTTAAGGCTGTCGTGCCAACTAAAGGACTCCGTAACGGAATGCAATGCTCTACGTGAGAATTTCACTCTCTCTTCCACTAATTAAACTTCTTAAAGATTCCACAATGCTCAAGAATAGGTCGAACAGGCCGTCTTTCCTGGATGAACTGCATTTGCTTAAGATTCTCCCAATGAATTTCAGCCCACCATTTGCTTTCACTACAATTAATTTTTTGTGGTCATTCAACTTTACGTCTTCCTGGATGCTTACTCCTACACGCTTTAGCGTAATTAGTGTTGTGTAATCGAACAGGAGCGGACCTCTTCGCCTATTTGTGCGCAATACGTTATGTACGTATATGTGCTTTCTGAGTCAACTGGTAGTCCCTGTACCTGCCTTAGATCCCCCGCAGGCCATCCTGCAGTTCACTGCAGTATTTTCCCGTTTCAACCGTCAGATAGACAGCATTGTCTGCGTACAGCCTCACGGAATCTCTGACGTTAACATATCGATCGTTAAAATAAGTTGTAAACAGTAACAACCCTATAACATCACCCGAGATACTCCCGAAATTATATTTACATCTGTCGGTTTTGTTCCTTTCAGAATGGCATGTTCTATCTGCAAGGAACTCCTGAAATCAATAACAAAACGGTTCTGAGACCCGATAAACTCGTACTTTGTTGACTGGACAATAGCATGGAGCCGTAGGTAAGTGCCTTCTTGAAGTCAAGGAACACAGCATGATCGTGGGTGTCCTTGTCCGTAGCAGTCTGGACCACGTGGACAATCGAAGGGAAATGAGCCTCTGAAGTTATTTTTAGAATTTTATACCGAAAGTTTTCGTGCTCCAAAACGATCAAAATGTGTGGGTATGAGAAACATGTTCTACAATACTACAAGATGGTGTCAGTGATAATGCCTATAACTCTTCGCATCCTGACGACGGTCGTTCTTGAAGTGGAAACGAATTCCAGTTTCGTTCAGTCTCTAGGGGTGGTGTACTGGGATACCAGAGAAGCACAGTTTGCGACATACGGCATCTGGAGTACCGTTCGTCCGCAGCAGGGACATCGTTGCAGGCAGCCATATCACCCTGCCCGCGCAAGAACCACCCCCCTGTAGCAACAGCGCCATCAGGAAGAGAAACGCGCGCTTAAATAACCGTGCACGAGCAGAAGCCGTCAGTTGCAAATTTTAAGTCAGTCAGAGTCTTGCTAGGGAGCGTTTCTCGTGACTTCAAGTCTATAAGTCGTCGTCTGAGATAGAAATAATAACCCCAGTATGTACGTAAAATGACTGATGAAAAAGGCTATTTAGATATTTCATTTTTCTAACGTTTCTAAGATTTGTTAACAGAGCTATATGTAATTTGATGATTTTCATAATACTGGTTTAGTGAGGTTAAATAATACCTGCTGTATAAATCTCATTGTTCGTGAATCAATTAATAAATATGATGTCATTTTCTGACTAATGTAACATCAATTGTGGGATGTTTTTGAAAATACAAACTTAACTTGCAATATAATTTCGCTAAAAAACACACTGTTAGTAATTCACCCTTCTGCAGGTGGTCGCTCATGTCGGCACCAATGATGTGTGTCTCTATGGATCGAAGGAAATCCTCTCTGGCTTCCGGCGACTATCTGATTTGGTGAAGACTGCCAGTCTCGCTAACAGGATGAAAGCAGAGCTCACCATCTGCAGCATCGTCAACGGGATTGACAGCGGACCTTTGGTACAGAGCCGAGTGGAAGGTCTGAATTAGAGGTTGAGACGGTTCTGCGACCGTGTGGGCTGCAGCTTCCTCGACTTGCGCCATAGGGTGGTGGGGTTTCGGGTTTCTCTGGATAGGTCAGGAGTCCACTACACATAGCAGGCGGCTACACGGGTAGCAGGGGTTGTGTTGCATGAACTGGCTGGTTTTTTTAAGGTTAGATGGCCTCGGGCAAGCACAGAAAGGGCAACAGCTTCCAATGGTGCTAGGAAAACTCAGGACATGCGGGGACCAAGCAGTAATCAGTATTGTAATTGTAAACTATCGAAGCTGCATTGGTAAAGTACCGCAACTTCAAGCGCTGATAGAAAGCACCAAAGCTGACGTCGTTATAGGTACGGAATGCTGGCTGAAGCCAGAGATAAATTCTGCCGAAATTTTTACAAAGGCACAAACGGTGTACACAATGGATAGATTGCATGCAACCGGTGGTGGCGTGTTTATTGCTGTTAGTAGTAGTTTATCCTGTAGTGAAATAGAAATTGATAGTTCCTGTGAATTATTACGGGCGAAGGTAATACTCAACAACCGAGCTAGGTTAATAATTGGGTCCTTTTACCGATCTCCCGGCTCAGCAGCATTAGTGGCAGAACAACTGAGAGAAAATCTGTAATACATTTCACTTAAATTTCCTCAGCATGTTATAGTCTTAGGTGGAGATTTCAATTTACCAGATATAGACTGAGACACTCAGATGTTTAGGACGGGTAGTAGGGACAGGGCATCGAGTGACATTATACTGAGTGCTCTACCCGAAAACTACCTCGAGCAATTAAACAGAGAACCGACTCCTAGATATAACATCTTGGACCTACTGATAACAAACAGACCCCAACTTTTCGACTCTGTAAGCGCAGAACAGGGAATCAGTGATCATAAGGCTGTTGCAGCAGCCCTGAATAGGGAAGTAAATAGGAATATAAAAAAAGGCAAGAAGGTTTATCTGTTTATCAAGAGTTGTAGGAGGCAGATTTCAGACTACCTAACAGATCAAAACTAAAAATTCTGTTCCGACACTGACAATGTTGAGTGTTTCTGGAAAAAGTTCAAAGCAATCGTAAAATGCGTTTTAGACAGGTACTGTGAGGGACGGGAAAAACCCACCGTGATTCAACAACAAAGTTGGGAAACTACTGCGAAAGCAAAGAGAGCTTCACTGTAAATTTAAACGCAGCCAAAACCTCTCAGACAAACAGAAGCTAAACGATGTCAAAGTTAGCGTAAGCAGGGCTATGCGTGAATCGTTCAGTGAATTCGAAAGTAAACTTCTATGTACCGACTTGACAGAAAGTCCTAGGAAGTTCTGGTCTTACGTTAAATCAGTAAGTGGATCGAAACAGCATATCCAGACACTCCGGGATGATGATGGCGTTGAAACAGAGGATGACACGCGTAAAGCTGAAATACTAAACTCCTTTTTCCAAAGCTGTTTCACAGAGGAAGACCTCACGGCAGTTCCTTCTCTAAATCCTCGCACAAACGAAAAAGTGGCTGACATTGAAATAAGTGTCCAAGGAATAGAAAAGCAACTGAAATCACTCAACAGAGAAAAGTCAACTCGACCTGACGGGATACCAATTCGATTCTACACAGAGTACGCGAAAGAACTTGTCCCCCTTCTAACAGCCGTGTACCACAAGTCTCTAGAGGAACAGAAGGTTTCAAATGATTGGAAAGGAGCGCAGGAAGTTCCAGTTTTCAAGAAGGGTCGTTGAGCAGATGCGCAAAACTATAGGCCTATATCTCTGACATCGATGTGTTGTAGAATTTGAGAACATGTTTTTTGCTCGCGTATCATGTCATTTCTCGAAGCCCAGAATCTACTCTGTAGGAATCAACATGGATTCCGGAGACAGCGATCGTGTGAGACCCAACTCATTTTATTTGTTCATGAGACCCAGAAAATATTAGATACAGGCTCCCAGGAAGATGCCATTTTCCTTTACTTCCGGAAGGCGTTCGATACAGTTCCGCACTGTCGCCTGATAAACAAAGTAAGAGCCTAAGGAATATCAGACCAGCTGTGTGGCTGGATTGAAGAGTTTTTATCAAACAGAACACAGCATGTTGCTCTCAATGGAGAGACGTCTACAGACGTTAAAATAACCTCTGGCGTGCGACAGGGGAGTGTTATGGGACCCTTGCTTTTCACAATATATATAAATGACCTAGTAGATAGTGTCGGAAGTTCCATGCGGCTTTTCGCGGATAATGCTCTAGTATACAGAGAAGTTGTAGCATTAGAAAATTGCAGCGAAATGCAGGAAGATCTGCAGCGGATAGGCACATGGTGCAGGGAGTGGCAACTAACCCTTAACACAGACAAATGTAATGTATAGCGAATACATAGAAAGGAGGAGCCTTTATTGTAGGATTATATGATAGCGGAACAAACACTGGTAGCAGTTACTTCTGTAAAATATCTGGGAGTATGCGTACGGAACGATTTGAAGTGGAATGATCATATAAAATTTATTGTTGGTAAGGCGGGTGCCAGTTTGAGATTCATTGGGAGAGTCCTTAGAAAGTGTAATCCATCGACAAAGGAGGTGGCTTACAAAACACTCGTTCGACCTATACTTGAGTATTGCTCATCAATGTGGGATCCGTACCAGGTTGAGTTGACAGAGGAGATACAGAAGATCGAAAGAAAAGCGGCGCGTTTCGTCACAGGGTTATTTCGTAAGCGTGATAGCGTTACGGAGATGTATAGCAAACTCAAGTGGCAGTCTCTGCAAGAGAGGCGCTCTACATCGCGGTGTAGCTTGCTGTACAGGTTTCGAGAGGAGATCACGAATGTAAAATTAGAGAGATTCGAGCGCGCACGCAGGCTTCCCGCGAACCATACGCGACTGGAATAGGAAAGGGAGGTAATGACAGTGGAACTTAAAGAGCCCTCCGGCACACGCCGTTGAGTGGCTTGCGCAGTATAGATGTAGAATCAGTAAAGTCTCCCTGTCCAGGTCATATGTTTTTTAAAGAGGTTGGATTTTTTTTAATTTTATTTTTTTATTTTTATTTTTTCGCATGAGAGACCAGAATATATCGCGTTCCACCGTAGCTGTTTTAGAAGCAAGACAATTTAATTTATTTCTTATGTGCCCAGGGACTAAGGTTATCAGTTTTGAACAGGGCCAGAAGATCCCGTGCCTAAGGTGCTGAATATATTTTGCAGACACTGTAATTTCTTCATTGATATTGGGAGTTGCATTGCCCGATCAGTTCGTGTAAAGTTTTTCCTAAGAATAACATAGAATAAGCGTATATTTGTAACTACAGTACACTACACGATAATTCCAGTTATGTATCCATTTCTCAGTCTCGCATTCATTCAATAATATTTTTTTAGAGAACGTTACGGGGCACCCACAGTTGCTCCAGCGATCTGCGATAAACTACTGCCGCGAGGAGAGCTGAAAGTGCTGCTGCTCCTGTCTCACAAATCGTTTACCGTTGTAACGAACATTAAACGTGCTATTACAGGCCGAATATTACTTCCGCCTCTAGTGAACTCTCATCGTCTATTGTAGTACAACGCATTGTGTTCTATGTGTAAAAAAAAAATCTGTTGATCATTCAGCATCCATTACAACTCATAGTGTTCTGTTTGCAAAAAAATCATCTTGCCAACAATACATCTACGCAGACACTACATGTCGTTGTATCTTTGTTATTAGCTGACGATGTGATGCACTACCTAAACCCGCGCAGGATTAGCCGCGCGGTCTGAGGCGCTGCAATCATGGACTGTGCGGCTGGTCCCCGCGGAGGTTCGAGTCCTCCCTCGGGTATGGATGTGTGTGGTTGTCCTTAGGATAATTTAGGTTAAGTAGTGTGTAAGCTTAGGGACTGATGACCTTAGCCGTTAAGTCCCATGAGATTTCACACATATTTGAACACTACCTAAACTTTTCTGAAAGATCTGAGTGCGGTAAATATGGACAGATATACTGGGGCTCGACAAAAATATGGAAACACTGCAAGACATGCACCCTTACCGAGCCTCCAGGTTGCGCCGCTGTATTTGTCCACGAATGATACCTGTGCGACGTCCACAATGCGTTGCAAGTAACAGTCGTCGTCAGAATAGTGTTCTGTATAGCTGTTAGTGCATTACGTCGAAGCTAAGCGAATTCTAACGTGGGCAAGTTGTTGCTACTTGTATGGTGGATGATTCCATAAAATAAGGGATCCGAAGTATCTAAGTTTTAGGGCATACCGCATACAGGGAAAGCGGAAAATTATTATCCGCCAAGTCAAAATTCGGATGAAACTGTATGTTGAGTGATGGGGACAGAAGGTCAATGAAGAGGATTGCACATATAAATAAGAGGACAACAGCTGCAAAATCCACTATAGAAATGAATGTCACACTCGCGAACCCAGTCAGCACCAAAACTGCAGTTCTAGGAACGGAAGTGTTAAGATGCTGGGCCGAAATTACTCTACACATTTTACTCACATACTTACTTACTGCGTTGGCCACACAAACCGCAGTCTGTCTTTGAGCTCACCAATCAGCCTCCTCCAGCGTCCTAGGTCCATGTATTCTTCTTCAAACAGACCCGGCGTACTCTTATCCTCTCTGACTTTATCAATCCATCGGAATCGTGGTCTTTCCCGTGGTCTTTTGCCTCTAATACCTTCCTCCACTACCTGCCTGATGATCTGGTCTTCTCGACTCATTACGTGTCCATACCACTTAGTCTTCCTTTTCTGATCACTGCCACGGTCTCCATCGACTTGTATAGCTCCTGCAATTCACAGTTCTTTCTTTTCTTCCACTAATCTCCATCCTTCACTGGCCCAAATATCTCTCTGAGGATGGCATTCTCAAATGTCAAGAGTTTTCTTTCCATCTTTTGGGTGATGGTCCAGGTCTCTGATCCATATAAGACTACAGGTTGTATTATTGTCTTGTAGATCTTTGAGGATCTTGATAGAAGTCGGGACTTTAACAGGTTTCGCAGAGCAAACCTTGATCTGTTTCTTGCTTGTATTCGTGTGGTAATTTCCTGGTCTATCTCGTTCCTTTCATTGAGTATAGTCCCAAGATATTTAAAGTCCTTTAGCCTTTCAAAGATATTGTGATCCATATTCAGGGGACTATCATCATTTTCTCTGCTAACTTATCAATATTCAACTTCAGGCCTGCTCTTATTGCCTCTTCCGTTAAAATTATTGTCCTCTGAACCAGGTCTAGCTCTTTCTCTGCTGTTAAAACCACATCATCCACATAGACCAGGGTGTTGAGCGTTCTTCCCAGCTGTATTCCTGTCTCTAGGCTTGCTACCTTTCTCAGGGCTCTCTCCAGTACCAGTTTAAACAGTAGAGAGGAGTGGCAGTCTCCTTGTCTCACTCCAGTCCTTACCTTAAACTTCTTTGATATGTTTCCACTTACTTTCACCATGCATGTGGTCTCCTGGGTGCATATCTGTGTCAGTTTTATGAGTTTTCTCGGAACTTGAGCCCTTTCGAGTTCTTGCCATATTGTTTGTCTATTCACACTATCATACGCTTTTTGGAAATCCACAAAAAGGATGTGAACATATTTGCGGCATTCCCAGCTCCTTGCTAGCACTTGCCATATTGTATCTAAATGGTCTAAGTTGACTTTCCCTTTCTCAAACTTGCTTGTTGTAATCCCAGTACTTTCTCTACCTGTTGTATTAGTCGCTTCAGTAACATTCTCAAGATCTTATAAGCTGTATTTATTAGTATGATTCCTCTACAGTCGCTACATCTCATTGGGTCTCCTTTCCTTAGTTTAGGGCAGATGATAGACCCCTTCCATTCTTCTGGGATCCTTCCCTTCTTCCAAATTATGCATATTAAGTGGTATAGTCTCACTTGTAGAATAGCTCTTCCCTCCTTCAGCATCTCTGCAGATACGCCATCTATTCATGGTGCCTTCCCCCCTCTTTATCAGTTTTATGGTCGCTCTTACCTCTTCCATGCTTGGTAGTTCATATTCCCACAATGGTACAGTATCTCTGTTTTTTCTTCTTCTTCATTTTCTTTTGTAGCACTCATGGCGTTTACATCCACATTCAGGAGGTCCTCGAAGTAGTTTTTTCCATTCCTCCAAAGCTTTCATCTGTGATGGTCTGTCCTTCTTGACCGCTGATCACGTCAATCCTTGGACTGTATCCTTTCTTGAAGTACCTGACTGTCCTGTAAAAGTCTCTTGTATTTTCTACTGTCCGGTCTTCTTCTCACAGTTTTATTTTACTGTTAATGAACTCTCACTTTCCTATACGGAACACTTGTCTTGCTTCTCTAGCTGCTCCCAACCTTGTTCTTTCATCCTGTTCGTTTTTCAGCCATAACAATTAATTTCGCTGCTTTTCTCTTGGTAATTGCATCTTTTCACCTGTCATTAAACCATCCTCTGCTCTGCCTGCTTTTCTCCGTTGGTTTCAGCACCTCACTTGCAGCATCTTTTAAACCTGTCTTGATTTTCAACTAAAACGTTTCATTATCATCTTCGTATTTTCTTCTTCTATAGAAGCAAACCTGTTTCCAATTTCAAATGCATATCTTTCCTTAATGTCGTCCTCTTTCAGTAAGTCTGCATTTATTTTCTGGTCTGCTTCCCTTCTCCTGCTGTTCCGGCTTTCTATCCTCAAATGTTCAAATGTGTATGAAATCTTATGGGACTTAAATGCTAAGATCATCAGTCCCTAAGCTTACACACTACTTAACCTAAATTATCCTAAGGACAAACACACACACCCATGCGCAAGGGAGGACTCGAACCCCCGCCGCCCGGTCGAAGAAGCCGTGCGGTTCTAGGCGCTGCAGTCTGGAACAGCGAGACCGCTACGGTCGCAGGTTGGAATCCTGCCTCCGGCGTGGATGTATGTGATATCCTTAGGTTAGTTAGGTTTAAGTAGTTCTACGTTCTAGGGAACTAATGACCTCCGCAGTTGAGTCCCATAGTGCTCAGAGCCATTTGAACCCCCCACCCCCATCCCGGCACCAGCCGCACAGTCCATGACTGCAGCGCCTGAGACCGCTCGGCCAATCCCGCGCGGCTTTCTATCCTCTCCTGCATGGTTGTCACCCCAACGTAATGGTCTGATCCTGTTTCTGCACCTGTCTGAGATCTTACATTCTGGATAGCACTCCTTTGTCTGTCATCCACAAGTATGTGATCTATTTGGTACTGAGTCTCTTGCTCAGGTGAATTCCATGTTATCTGTATACATTTTACCAAAAGATAATGTATTACACGACGATTGGATTTTAATATTAAAGCTCAAAACTTAGTTTGCTTCACAGTTAAATGTCACATACCCTTACTTCACATTAAAGTTTCTAATGACACCATGCTACAAGAAAGCAACTTAGCAGTTTGATTGCAAGGCACATTAAATCAGGTTCTGATTACAGGTTTTACACATTTACTGTAGCTCAGAAAAAGAAAGTTTGAAAATTGACAATAGTTTCACAGAATTTAGGTAATAACTACACAAATTAAACCCCGAGCTGGAAACATAGTTGCGCTCCTTGAAAATTTTGATGGAATCTAGTTTCAGAAGAATGAGTCTACAAATATAAATTATTTACACCTGTAGAAAGCGTCACAGCAAAGTTCACTGCAGTGAACAGATTTTTAAAACAGTAACAATTACATAACTTCAGCTAGTGAACACTTTAAAATTTAGGTATGAATGCACAAGCTCCAAATAACGTAAACCTCAGGCACACAGCTTTCCGAAAATCTACATGTAGGAGCTGAATCGTCTCATTAGATATAGTAATAGCTCCAAGAAAAAGGTAGTGGCAGCTTAGAATTAAACAGCAATTTTCTGTAACTAACACCAAGTAATAATTACCAATGACTATCTTACAACCCTACAAATAAACACCCAGATTGCTTAAGAGTCTGCCCCCAAATGAGTATCACACAGGTACAAGCCCCACTGTCAAATGGCTGCTTCGTGGGTTTTTAACAATATATCAGTCACCAAGGTGGCCTTTGTAATGCGTTAACAAAGAAGAACGTTTCGGCAGGAATACCTCAAAAATTGATTTGTTACCACAAGCAGCGAACTTGTACACTTGTTACATGCAATAACTATTGATTTTCATTGTTAAAACAACGCAATCAACTTGAGGTCACAGCACTTTTAATTTTTTTTTTTTTTTTTTTTTTTTTTTGCCTATGCCCACCCATCGGGCAGGCCGTTCGCCGGCGACTTGCAGTAGATCAGGATGACGGGATGATGATGAGGAAAACACAACACCCAGTCCCTGGGCGCAGAAAATTTCTCGACCCAGCCGGGAATCGAACCCGGGCCCGGAGGATTGACGATCCGTTACGCTGGCCATTCAGCTACCGGGGGCGAACACTTTTCAAATGTTAGCAATAGAATAAACACATCTCGGCTTTCAGATGTAACCAGGGCGCAGAAACATAAAAAGTAGAATTAAAATTATCCCCGCTTTCTGGAGGACTTGATAAAAATAAACCGCCGGCACATATCTTAGCCCTCTGGACCAGCTATAA
This sequence comes from Schistocerca gregaria, assembly GCF_023897955.1. Lineage (NCBI taxonomy): Eukaryota > Metazoa > Arthropoda > Insecta > Orthoptera > Acrididae > Schistocerca > Schistocerca gregaria. The sequence goes on from NC_064924.1 coordinate 366,235,754, forward strand.
TTAAGACGGTGGTGATAGAATAATAGAGTAAGAATAATTGATAAAGTGGCTACAATAGTCTCCAACAGTGTCAAATTCATAGCAGGCTCGACAAGATTTCGCTCCAGAGAATTCCAAAATACGACACAGCTCCCTGATACGCTCTTCAGGTTGCTAATAGTGCCCTTCGAGACACACGTGCCGCTAGCAATGGCAAGCCGGGCCACGCTGCTACACAAATGACAGCCACCTTAGACTCACCGCCCCGGCGCCTGTCGTCGCTGAGGGCCGCCACACAACGCACTGCAGTACTCTCGCAGCGAAAACCACGGCAACGCGCACGAGCCCAAACAGCCTCCCGCTCAGTGCACAAGAAACCCTCCGACGGGACAAATTTCGAGAGAAAAATCGATTTGTCCAAGACGTCAGAAATCGCCTCAAAATCACCCCAAAAGAATTTGATAAAAGCAAGGCGGATGGCACAGGAACAACCAGAAGGGAGCTCCATAAGCAGAGTATTGTAGGATAAGCTAGAATTCCAAAAGCACCCATCAGTGATGCAAATACCTGTAAAGGAAAAACGTGGTGCCGAAGCCATAAAACTTGAATAATGGAGCTATGGAAGAAAGGATGGTATGGTGGCATGGTCTTTGTTTCACATCGAATCCAACTTCTGATCGAGCTTACGTCCCAAGAGTATAATATGGCAAGGGTTCGGTGATGATTTTGGCAGTCATATCGTGATATTCCATGGGCCCCATGCTTACTCTCCAAGTTCGCATTACTGCCAAGGATTACATAACAATTTTTGATGCTCAGGTCCATCCCATCGTACAATGTATGTTCCCCAATGGTGATCGTGTTTTAAAAAACGACAAGGCTCCTGTTGACACAGCTCGCAAAGTCTAGGACTGGTTTTGTGGAAGTGAATATGAAATTTCGCATCTCTCCCAGCCACCAGAATCACGAAATCTCAATACTATTGAGCCTTTGTTGTCTACGGGATAGAAGAGTACTTCAAAGCTATCCATTCCATAATCGTTACCTGAACTTGTCACTACACTGCATGAAGAATGTCATACGATTCCTTCGAAAACCATACAGGACCTGTAGCTATCCATTCTGTGGCTGTGTTGAATGAAGACGGGCATGTTACACCGTATTAGACATGGTAATGTGTTGTTTTTTTGTGCTTCCATATTTTTGTACAACCCCTGTATCTTAGTACACTGTCCTAGAACTCTATTCCTCTACTTCGGTACTTCGCCCAGATGGGTTATATAAATCTTATAATCTCTCAATTATATAACCCATATTGAACCATTCACATGGTAACCTTGGGATAAGCGATACCTTTCTTTTTTAACGATCATATTTCATTTCTTCATAAGAAGTAATTTACTAATATACCGGTCTAAGTATTCACATGTCTGAGATTCCAGCCTCCGTAACTCTACATTCTTCCACTTGACACACAGCACGCCCACCGCACAACAGAAGCCTTGACCCACAGCAGGCGCTTGCCTGTGTAGTAACAGGTAGCCTACTGTGTAACACTTGCAGCTTTCCCAGCTACTGACCGGTTCAGAAACACGAAATTCATTTGAAAGTGAAACGGAGTTTCCCGCATCAGTTATAGACTGGTAGGCCTTTTCTTGGAGGCTACCACTTATATGTCGAGACGTTAGTTGGTCACCTTCTGATTAGTCTCTCATGGGACTTATTTAACATACTGTCATACATCCTTTGCAAATGAAGTGAAAGCTGGAACTATCTCTTAGGTTTGTTCTCATCAAAAATGAGCTTCATTGACCATCTTGCACATATCTAGTGCATAGATGTCAATATTACGACATCATTAAAAATATGTGTGGCGGCCTTCCTACCTCATTATATATTTTGCAGAAAGACGGTATATCAGTCCTGGTGACACTTACGGTTTTTGTAGCTACAGACTTCTGTATTAATAGTAATGCATATTATACTGTATACACTGATTTATTCCTATAGCGTATATCTGCACTAAACTTAAGCTCAAAAGTCTTTACAAACCAGGAGTAATCACGTCAAAAGCAATTAAGAAAATGTAGTAAATTGCCATATATACATCAAAGCGCCATTATTCTTACTCCATAAGAACATTTCAATTTGTAAATACACAAACTAGCTCTCTCGATCGTGTTCTAACATGTCAGTTAAAAAACAACGTTAATAGTCTACGAGGGGCGTTCAGTAAGTAATATAACAATTCTTTTTCTGAACTTTGCAGGTCATCATCATGATCATCATTTAAGACTGATTATGCCCCCTTATAAAATTCCTCCATGATCCCCTATTCAGTGCTAACATTGGTGCCTCTTCTGATGTTAAACCTATTACTTCAAAATCATTCTTAACCGAATCCAGGTACCTTCTCCTTGGTCTGACCCGCCTCCTCCTACCCTCTACTGCAGGTTTTATTCAGAATTCCAACACATCACTCTTTTGGCTACAAAACCCTATTTTTTCAACATAATCTCCGTTAAAAGATACGGACTTAAGCCACCGCACTGGGAGAGCCTGCATACTTGCATGGTACCACTCTACTGTCGAAGTCGGAGCCAACGCATTTTTGCATTAATAAACTTAACATTATCCACGCACTGCTTCCAACGTAGCGCATACATGGTTGGGTCAAATAGATGGAAGTCGAAAGATGCGAGAGCCGGGCAGCAGGGCGGTGAGGAACCCAGAAAGCGCAAATCTTCGAGCACGACAACTGGTGGACAAGTGTGTCAGCACTAACAACAGAGATCTCCGTTTGGGCAAGGAGGTGTTTGATTGGTCAGTCACCTCGAATGAGAGTGTCCACACGTTCCAATACTGCAGGAGTCAAAAACGGCCGGCAGGTGGTGATCGGACACTTTTGCGTCACCTTGTTGCGATGAAGACAGACGTCTTGACCAGTAATTCGCTGTGCTTTTTTATCTGTCAGTGATCATTCTAATTAGACTATAACTATATATGTATTTCATAAGTACAAATGGAAAGGGCATTCAGAATGACAAAAACCAAGGCACTATCGAACAGTGGTAAGGTCTGAAGCACTGTACACAGCATTGATTTAGCGAGATATCGCATGCACTGTTGTCTCTCTTAAACTTTCCTACAAGCCGAAACAGCTTATGAGGATCGTAGTCGTACACATGTTGTTCCTTATGCCTATAACCCTCGATACTCACAGCAGACACTTTACAGTGTGCCCTCTGAAGCGCAAGACTGCCGTGTTACCTTTCATGTGGAGTGTCTCAATGTCTGATGAGGATGATCTGCTTTGAGTGAGTTGACGCACATTTGGAAGGACAGAGGTTAAAATCCCTGTCTCGTAAGCCCAATTAGGTTTTCAGTTGTTTCCCTAAATCGTTTAAGGTAAATAACGAGACTGTTCGTACGCAAAGGAAACAGCATATTTCCTTTCCTGCTCCTCTCCAACTCTGAGGCAGTACTCCGTTTCTAATGTCTTCGTCGTCAGGACGGTAAACTTTAACTATCCTTCCTCTCTTACGATCATGTATTTCGGGCCCAATGTTTGTGACTGTCTCTCATTGTTATAAGCTACATGATCTACCGAATAAAATATATTATCAAGTCACTTCTTGCGACGAAATAGATACATGCAGCAGCCAAAATCGTGACATTCCAATTCTTAATACCTGTTTGTTGTTGTTGTGATAATAGCTGTAACTGTGGTAGCGAATGATACTACAGTATTTCAAATAACAGTTGCAGTTCTCGATCCTCTACCTTGTTCGTGGAGCTCAAGACGGATCATTTATAACACTGGAGTCTCTTCACACAGACTATCTCTAGATGTTAAGGGCAGCAGTGTTTCCTTACCACTTGACAACAAACATAGCCCTGAAACTGGTCGTAACAGCGAACATTGCTTGCATACCAGCCGAGGCGGCCCTCACCCTGTACAGACTAAATAGAAGGATAGGAAACCGAGGATACAATAAAACCGTAAAATTAACAAATTGGGAACTACTAGCACATTTTACACCGCTTCTACAGGCATTGTGTGAACATAACATTGAAAGAGCAACTGTTTACCGCGTCCAAAGCGCTGCCTGTTTCCGTCGGTAGCGGTGCTGAGTGCTGAGCTCCCAGTTCAGTATGCACAGACAGATGTAAGCCTACAAACCTGGGTTCTGCATCGTGTGGTTTCTTTCCCTTCCGTTGCATATATGATTCACAGAACGTTTCAGATCTTCGGATCTCCATTTTTAAATCAGCTGAAAGAAGTAAGGGTATTCCTTTAGTTTTATTTTAACTTAACAAAATAAAGAATGCAGATTTCCATGTGTCATTGTGTAAAGGATCGCAGAGCTTACGGCCCAATAACTGTAATTGCTCAAGGGGTACGATTCACAATGTTAGAGATTCACAGATTTCTTCTATACTAGCACCACGGAAAGCAACTGGCTACGAGTTCTATGATAGGTAAAATTCACAGTTTTACGAATTTAATATCTTATGAATACTGGTATGTTGTTAGAGCATATCGAAGTAAGTCGTGGACAGCTGGTATTATATTAGGAGGTCTCTTCAGAATTAGAGGACAATCGCCACGCAATCCTTCTGTTGAAAATACACACAGTCGAAGGCGTCCGAATAAATGTCGAACTTACTAAACTTTTTGCATACTGCAAATCTGGAATATTTAGAGCTTTGCAGAAATTTGGTAATTCACGCACTAGTCGAACTAATTTATATAATCACCGTTTCATCAGCTAGCGTGTGCTTTTCGTGATTCAAACAGAAATCGTTTCCAATTTATGTTCTAGGAATACACAAAAATTAGTAATTTTATAGTATTCTGAAGGGAGAAGATGGATTAGAAATAGTAAAATACCACAGTCGTTCAGTAAATAATGCGCCGTATTATTGTCTTACAGCTTTTAGGTACTTTAAGTACTTCATGTTTGGCACTTCTTCTGCCAATTTCTCAAGATCCAGACTGCAGAGCCGTAGAGAACTTTCATAATGGTATCTACGCAACACATTCGTTACAACCAGCGTGTTGTAACTAAATTCTTGGTTGTGGAAAAAGAAACCACGGTGAACATCTTCAAAGATTTGTGTCCTGTGTTCTCCATGATCAACCACGTTCGGGAAGCCCTGTCACTGTCATTGCTCTCGACATGGTGAACCACACTAGTGTCATTATTCGTACATCACGGAGTATCATAATTCGCCTAGCTCTACAGCTGTCGGTAAACCTTAGAAATGCGTGTGCAGTAACTGAGACTCTTCGACATTCAAACGTCATACGGCAGACTACAAGATTCAAACAAAAATCACTTCATCTGAACTTTTGGAGCAGTTTAAGACCAATGGACTTGCCTTTCTGTAATACATGCACTGAAAACTTGGCTACGAGAACAGGACAAGAACTGCAATTAATAAAATGTTCTGGGCTATTATGCCGTGATCAAATTCATTTCACCTCAAACCCCAATGTTTCGTCCCCATCTGCGGAGGACATTTTCAGGGGGGATCGTAGCTTCTTTGAATGTCCCAATCACATTGTGGCTCACAACTGACTAATGCAAAATTCCGCTTCCACATGTTTCTGCCAAGTTGTGTGACGTCACATTTTTTGAATGCTCTAGCGCAAAGAGCCGTTGTCGACCATCGTAGACCGCTGTTGGTAATACTCCATTGTGGAAAACTGTATACATCTTATTCAGTACCAGACTCCAGATGTCATTTAATTTCACGCCATCCTCTTTCCTAGTGAAATTCCTCGGATGTTTTACGAACTTTATCAGTGGGGTCTTTACTCAGTTTCGTATACGACTGCGGATCTAGTAAATCGTCAATCTCACTATCTTCAAGTTCTTAGAAATGCTGCGTGGTTGATAAACCAAACAGAGCTTTTAGAAAAGTCTGTTCACTTCATTTGCTCTACCACCAAGACCTTATGGACTGCCGAAGATGCACAAAAAACATGTTCCTCTGAGGCCTATACTGAGTGCTATAGATTCGCTCAACTATTCGATTGGCAAGTTCTTGACAACGTTGTCACGACCGTATGTGGGCCGGTCGGATTCGTATGTCAAGAATCCGGCACATTTTATCAGTAAAATAAACTGACTGTGGGTACAGCCTAGGAACATATTAATTAGTTTTGATGTGGTATCCCTATTCACTATGGTTCCGCTCAATGAAATGCTGCAACACTGGAGCAGACGTTTCCTCCCGATATTGCAAAACTGTTTAAATATTGCCTCATAACCACATATTTCGAATGGAACGATGAGTTCTATGAACATACGGATGGCGTCACTACGAAGAGCCCCTTAAACCCAGTTACAGCGAACTTTCCAATGTCTGCTCTCGAACTTTTCCATAAGTTCGAGAGCAGGCATTGGAAATTGCGAACAAGAGACCGAGTGTTTGGTTCCAGTACGTGTATGATATGATTGTTCTGTAGTGGTACGGCTGGGAGGAACTGGGTGGTTTTCACAAACTTCTCAAGGGATCAGTCCGAAGATTCAGTTTAGCATGGAGGAGGTGAAAAGAGCGTTAATACTATCCCGTAGAAATCATAGCTATGCTCAAGTGCCGGTGAAATCGAAAGTTTTCCTGCCTTTCATTTGGGTCGTTACTGACAGCATGGGAAAAATCTTAAAAAAGCGAAACATCGCGGCAATCTACAAACCCACCCGAAAGATACAATATCATCTAAGTTCGGTCTAGGACGGTCGCCAAACGCTGGAAAAAGCAGAAATTTATAGGATTCCGTGTAGTTGTGGGGAGGTGTAGGTGGTTACCAGAAAAAGAGCGGTCAAAGGACAACTGGAAGAGCACAAGGACAATTGCAGAAGAGGCGAGATTGACAGATTAGCTGTTGCGGAACATGCTTTGCACTCAGAAGACCACCGCATTCATTTTGATAGGACTCAGTAACTCGCGCCCACAAGCGAATACCATGCAAGATTATACAGAGAGCCATAGAGATTGTGAAACAACCCTGGAATTTCAATAGGAAGGAAGAGCCCATTGCATTCGAAACACGTGAAGTCACGCCACTGCGCGGAAGCAGAATTATTCTATAGTCAGTAGTGAGCCATGGTATGAAATGGACATTCAAGGAAACTATGCTACCTCTTGAAAATGTCCTCCACAGATGGGGTTGAAACTTCGGGGTTTTGAGGTGAAAACCACTGGACTGCGGCTTAATATCCGGGAACATTTTATTAATTGTGATATTTCCGGCCATCGCAGTCTAAATTTTACAGGACAAGAGTTTTACCAACAGGGAATACGTGCTATTAAACAATTATGGTGTAAAGTGTTAATACGTCGAAAGTGATACAGATTATGTAGAAAAACAGTTCATATAAAAGAAATCTTGACTGATTTAAGTGGTCGGTAAATCCTTAATCTTAAGAACAAATATGTCCTGAGAAAATTTTGAGGGGAATTACTTACTGAACGAGCCTCCGTTAACTATTCAAAGTAGCAGTTAGTATATCTTATCGTAAATAATGTCAGAGAAAATATTTCCAAATTTTCAAGATTTTTTTTTTCTGTTGGGGAACTGTTAGTCTCACATTGTACAGGCATTACAGAAGTATTCTCTCGCTGGCGTCTGCAAGTAACTACCTCTTATTGAGCTATCTACCAGCTACTGTGCACTTGCGACGTAGATTATGTCATATTACACGTACTTATCGTTCCAATGGATCCGCAGTGGTGATACCCTTAGAATGTAGAACATGTCAGGAAAACAAGCTTAGGCCTACATAACAAATATTTACACAAAAAACTGAATATGCTAATGTACCTCACAAAGATCCCAAGTGAAATGTGGCGTCCATGGACGTGGAATAAGTAAGAAAAGAAAGATAATAACAGACTTGTCACAAAACATGTAAATATTTAATGCACTGAGATGCGGACGAGAATGCTTATGCACCATCAAGTAGGAAGATTATTTTACAGAGCTTGTTTACAATGATCGCATTACAGGACTGAACTGGAACAGAAGACCGTTTGAACTAATGGATTATTTGTTATCATTAGTAACATATACACATCAGTTGGTTCTACGAAGAAATTAATCAATGGAGTAGGAGTTAGCAAAGTAATTTATAGGCTCCTCTTTGGATAACCTAGACATCAAAGCTCAAGAAAATTTCTTTTAAATTATATAAAATCCACTGACTCTTCCTGAATCTAAAAATATGTGGTTTACGTAGAGCGTCATCAGTTTCGTGTTTAAATGCTTTTTGAGAGCAAACACGACTCTTGTTTTTATAAATGGCTATCACCATACACAAAACGTTGCCTAAAATGTCTCGTTATTTAGTTTTGGCACCGGTATTTACGTAGCAACTAATTTGTGAAATATTTCTGAAGAACATGGCGGCTGTACTACAAGCAGGGATCTATTGCAATCGATCTTTCTGTCGATGAAAATAGTTTATTTCAATTTATTTTTGTTTTCCACGCGCGTTTGTGTTGTAAACTTGTTTTTGTGATTGTTTTAGACTTATTTCAAAGATTTTGCATCGCAGAATGCCAAAAACTAGGGAATTTAATTACAGCCGTAAATTTTACGGTAACCAATGCAAGTGTGTAGTTGGAAATCGCATTAAGAATGAAGTTAGGTAAAAATTTCTCCTGGCTGTGCTTCAAAATGTAAGCTGTAACATGTTTCCGAAAATGAATGAGGTGTTGGAATTGTAAACAGCGAAAATAACGGTTATAAGTTAGTAAGTGCAAGCTTTGAGGATTACTTTTGTCTATTGCGAAATGTAAATACTGTAATAGTGAAAAAACCCTTATTTTTATAAGGATATAACTAAGAGCCGAAGAAGCCTACCTACCTAGCAAAAGTGTAACGGAATTCCAAGTGAACAAATGTACAAAAAGTACAAAGCCTTCTCCGGCAACATGCACAAAATATTGTGAAGTGAATATTTGCCTTGCTGATGCATGTGGTGTATCGGGACTGGAAGAAAAATACCCCGAATGTCCTGTGCTATAATCTGCCACCACCAACTGTCAAATGTGAGGGGTATTGTGAAATTTCGCACAATGCCCCAACATAAGTCAGTGAACCATCTATGAAGAGGGCAGCAAACGAAACTGTAGATATTTGTCAATCTACACATATTGCTCTCCCTTCAGAGAGTTTTGCTCCTGTCATGTCGTTGAAGAATTTCCTAAGTCTTGCACCCATTCTTTTCTGTACAGTTCCTGCCAGAAGGTAGGCCATACATCTCTGAATGGAGTTGTCACAATTGCCTCTGTATATAAAGGGTCGCAATTACCTCTGTAGATAGAGGAGAGGTAAAGGGCTATGAATGTGTAACAAAAAACTGCTGACGTTGTCCCATAAGATAAATGAGCTCGAATGTCATAAAAACTTTCAAGGCTTCAGTGATGGTATGGAAAGCAAGGGGGCAGTCTCTGTTTTTAATAAGACAGTTGCCAGACGTAGTGTGGAATACACTCAGTATCTTGGTAACTTAAAGGCTTCAGTAGTGTCGGGTTGCTAAGCAATTAAGGTGAAACAGAAAATTAAAAAAATGATTATGTATTAATTGTGCACAAAAAATGGGGGCAAGGATTAGGAAACACGGCGCAGTTCATTAAACCGTCCTAGACGAAATAAATACCGAAACATTGCAGACTGAGTAATATGTGCCCATTACCACGTCCATCTACACTCATGGCGTCAGTGCGTTCACAGCAGTTTGTCCAATAGTCTCACAACTGCCAGCCACTTTTCGACGGGGATGAACATCACTGCAATTCTCGTAACCCCCTGTGTGTCATTTTAAAACATGATAAATACAATCATTACCACGCCAATAACTACGAAAGGTGAAACATTGGATCAGTCTTGACAGATTGTGATGGAAAGGTGTCTAAAAGAGAAGGTAGCACGTGCCTTTCAGTACCATGTATAGCTTCAGTCTTACATTCGCTAGTTTTTTTTTTTTTTTTTTTTTGTTTCTGCGGCGCTACGTACACTTAGCAAGTACAAGATCATAGCCGTCAGAAATGACCAATTTTAGTAATGGATCACAACAATTAATGTACACAGGTGTACAAGTACACTCTCCTGAAAAATTTATGGATTCTGAATAGTGACTCAAAAATAGCACAGGAACGGCTGCCACAAAGCTAGCGTCCAGCACGTGAAGTAGGTCACAACGGAAGCCACGTGTGAAATCCAAACTGTAGGCATAACTCGGGGGCAGCCACTTGGCGACACGTATAGGTGTTGGGTTGCGTGGCAGCTAGCGAGGCTACAACGGGTTGGGGGGGGGGGGGGGGGGGGGGGGGAGGAGGCGGTCAACCAGTGCCTCTACGGTTCCAGGCGTTCTTGACAGCCGAAAAGGTGGGGGCGCTGCTTATTCAATGGACGGCGAAATGGTAGCGTACGTAACGTGGCGCTACGCCTGCTGCTATTCGCCAGTTGGCTCGGCCTTCCACGGGGGTATATATGGCCGCCGGACGTCGTCTTCGTTACAGTGTCTTCAGAGCCTCCGAGAGACGCACGACCGGCACGTTCAACACGATGAACTCACTTGGAATTGAGCTGTTGGCTATCATCGCAGTATTTTCTGTCAGCCACGGTGAGTGTCGAAATTTTCTTATAATTAGTACAATGTACAACAGATCAATCTGATGTGTAATACGCCCCGAGATACAACAGTGAACTCAAGTAAGCAAGTCACGCATCGTGAGCTTGACATATGGCACGCTGTAAAAGGTATATCAAGTATAGCCCTACAGATCCAAATATATGATGACATCCAGGGATATAGCTCTAATTTCTACACCAAAACTTTCCTTGTGCCATAAATTCTTAACACGTTTTCGAAGCTTTAATTTTTGCAGTTCGTCGCTGCTGGACATACTATATTAGTGAGCAGTTTTTTCTGCCTAACACCCTAACTGAGAAGGGTAATCAAGATTTAGAGACTTCACATCCTTTTCTTGATCTCTTTCAGTCTTCCTCCGATATTGTTCTCATCAATCGATTATTATCATTTTTGCGACAGAACAAATTCTCTGCAAAAGTTATTATCAATAATACTTGCTTGAAAAGTCGTCTGCAGGAATTAGATCAGTATCCAAGTCTGTAACTTTGGTTGATTGTGAACTTGTTTGTATCAATGGTACTGCTGTATCAAAGACGTAATTTCGTTTCCGAGTTAAGATAGGATTTAATGATTTCATTTTTGTCTCATGTTACTCAAAAGTGATCGTCATTCGGAACAACAGAAAAATGGACCAAAAAAGCTACACACATTCTGCTTGTCTGTTAACAGCGAGGCTTTTATTTGTTAATGTATTTTATGAGTTTTAATAGGTCACAAGATCTTTAATGAAGCGTATTCATATCATAAGCTAGGTGGTCTCGTGAAATTCGAATGATTTGTGACAGTAGCTGCCACTTTTCGTAGCGATGTTTCATTAGAATTCAGCGTCAGCAAATCAACTTTCTGCGTATAGCGTCAGGCTTCACTAATTCTGAAATGCATCCTGCCCCATACTAATACAGTGTCTTTGACTGGAGCCATTAGAGCAATGTGACTCATTTCAGTTTTGTCCTCCACAAAGTGTCAATGTTCATTTTTATGTCGTATGTATTCTCATTTATATCTTTGCATTCTTATCCTCCCTTTATTGCACAATAGCTTTTATGTGTTACCAGAGAAGTCTCAGAAAGACTAAGAAACCATTTTACAACATTTAAATAAATACTTCGATCAAGTTACGTAAGCGGAATTTTCAGCACATTCAGCGCTTATCTCCGAATAGGCTATCTTACATAGATAGTTAACAAAAGCCAGTAAATGCTAATTACAGCTGCTAATTGCAGAAGTATCTTCACTAACGCTTACCGACACAATGTTCAGGCTTCCATCACAACGAAGTTAGTATTTCTGTGTAATCATGTAGCATATACACATAGACCTTTGTAAGATACCATTCACTCCGACAATGAAATGCTTTTACGTGCCAGTTTCGAAAATGCTGACACGGTTTACGTGAACTGAGCACTAACCGATGTCCGTCAGTACTTACCAATACTTACCTTTCACTTCTGCGAGGTAGCAACGTAATGAATCTGTTAAAGGCCCAGAAAGCCATGTAATTAGTCTCCGACAAGCATCATAAAAGCAAATTTAAGTGGTTCATCGGCTGTTCGCATGACCTGCCTCTAATTAGAATCACTATGTAGGAACTCCGCCAATATTCTAATTGGAGAATACAGTGAAGACAGGATCAGACAGATATCTGAGTCTTACAACTGATCAAATAGTCTGAAAATAAATACACAACTTTCACGGATTGCTGCGTTTCCGTTCAACATCCTCAATCAAAATATATTTTAAAACCAGTAAATGAGCAATAGAGACCTCATGGTGACGATTCAAATACGTTATTCTGTAATTAAAAATGAAGATATCGAGCAACGGGAAAATAAAAGCGAAGTCTTTCCCACTGATACAGTTTACCCCTCCTAAGCCATAGTCTTAAAGAGAACACGAAAGTGTTCATCTAATGCAGAAAGTTATTGGAGAATTTAAGCCTCATATGTCACCTCATTTGGAAGCATGCGCGTTCTACCGGTAGGTGCATTTCTTGGAAAGAAATAGGTATCTGCATTTCTTGGAAAAAAGTACGATTGCAAAAAGACTCTCTTTGATCGCAGCCGCTGATAATAAGACCCCAAATATTTGAGTAAGAGACTGACATTGATATCTTCTTCGCCAGGGCAGATAGGATCTGCCAAGCTCGACAGCTCTCCAGTGTTGTAGAATTATAATACTACTTTAATCGCAGACACCGGTAATAATAACCCAGTAAGTAAGTAACTCGGGCTTCCTTTTTCGTCTGCAGAGTTGGATGGGAGCTGCCAACCTTGACAGTTCCCAGTGTTGTAGAATTATAATAAAGAACTGCTAACGTTTCACTATTTGTCCTTCGTAAGCCTCCAGAAATAGTTAATAAATCATATTTTTATTATTCAGGTGAAGCCTGCAAGCTGTCAACTCACTTACTTTGAACCCTATCACACTGCCTAGCAGGTTAGATTGAAAAGTTTCTGTCGAAATTGTGTTTCATATTTCTCTTTTTAACATCACATATACTTCGATACTTTTTCCGTAATTCAGAATACTGTGCTTCCTGACCCCAACAGACGTTAACTAATAGATTTTGAGCAGTTACCTTCGCTTATGTAACTTCTGGCGCGCTTTCAATACATGGTCCGCCAAGTTGATAAGGCGTTCTTTTTTAAATTTGACACACATAGATACAATCGTTTCAGACTTGAAGGTGGACATTTCATTATTCCGCTAGCAAATTACCCAAACATATTTTATTACGTACAATTTGCATGTGTTTAATGACCCCCCCATACCCCATTTACTACAGCTAAGCATTAAGAAGACAGTACTGCTAAATTTTTAAAAATTGGCCAGGTGCTAGTAGGACCCGTGCTCTGAGGCTGTGTATGGCTGTTCATTCACATCGGGAGACGAGAATCTCGGCGACTTTTGCCTGTTAACAACATTGATACAGGCAAGATATCGGTCGCGGGAATTCCAGTACTTTAAGTTTGAAGTCGGATAACAAATGACAAAAAAAATTTCTTTCGAGTGATATAATTAAAAATTAACAGTTTTTGGATTTTTTTTCCTTTACTTGTACTGTGAAACCTTGCTTATTGCCAAATCTGAAGATTTTAGGTTAGCCCGATAAGTTCTAATTAATGAGTTTACAAGTATCAAAATATATATGGCACAAATAGCGGTATATTTTGATTGCATTGGCTTATAAGCTTAATTTTTTTACACCGCCAAGGGACCATAGACCTTAGTAGGCGACGTAAATTTCAACTTATTACGTCTACCCGTTATTGAGAAGAAGAGGTCTTAACAAACAGAGAGACAGACAGTCGGATAACGAATGACAAAAAATTATTTTTCGTGTGATGTAATTACAAATAAAGAAGTTTCGGTTTTTGCCTTTACTTTCACTATGAAAGCTTGCTGCCTGCAAAATTTCATGATTCTAGGTCAGAGGGATGTATCCTACAGTTTTTTATGAATGAGTTTGCAACTATCTAAATATGTGATATAAATGGCCATATCTTTTGATTGCACTGACTTTGCTGCTGATAAATACTTCTTTCAGTGACATTCTTTAATGATCTACATTTTCGATTTGCGTTTCCATATGATAAACTCGCAGCTTCTTACAGTTATATCTGGATTGCGTTTGCACCTTACTGTACAATAACTGATAATAATGATTAATATTTAAATAATTCATGAATGTCACAGTTTTGCAATGCTCTGCTTACAGTGTTGGCCGGCCATCACCCGTGCAACGCAGGGGCACCCGACTTCCAGGAGTGCGTGCGCGCCAACTTGCAACATCTGATTCCACAACTGGCCAATGGTGAGTCCACGACGCCACTCTACACTTCCCTCTTGTTTTTCCGATAGAGATGGTACACATACTACTAGATTATATTAAGAGGTGACTCTATGGTGACAAGACGATCCTATCAACTTTAATTCCTCGTGGGAGACATATCACTACGTATCTAAATGTTTGTTGAGAATGGCCAGCACAATTCTAAGTGTAGTACCATGATCTCTCAAATTGTAGTTTTAAAAAGCCTTATGCCTATATATCAGATATGCATTGTTTCTGTATGCTTCATGATTTAAGTTTCCTGTCAGCTTTTTAGATTTCTTACACACTGTCGTTTACAGAGACCTCACTGACTGTATGCTGAAATTTACCAGCTATAATAGTTACTGTACAATAGACACTTGTCATAGCAAACCGACAGATTGGTCGCCTTCTAGCAAATAAAAGTAGGCGCTTCCAATGGTACACATACTACTAGATTATATTAACAGGTGACTCTATGGTGACAAGATGATCCTGTCAACTTTAATTCCTCGTGGGAGATATCACTACGTATCTAAATGTTTATTGAGAATGGCCAGCACAATTCTAAGTGTAGTACCATGATCTTTTGAAGATTAGATCCGTTGTTATCTCAAAATACGAGACGTGTTTCTTATGTAAGTACCGTTTTGAAATTAAAAAAGACGTGCTAAGATATCTCAATAATTGTATTTTCACATGAAAGCCTGTACCTTAATCTACTTTCCTACATAATTTCCGTGAATACTGAGGCACTTGTCATAATGTTGTACCAGTTTCTGAATACCCTCCTCACCTGACTTGTTAACCACTGCATCACCATTGTTTTGACTTCGTCATCGTCTTGAAGACGCTGACCGCCCAGGTGTTTCTTCACTACGAGAAACATTAGGAAAGTCATCCCGCAAGGAGTAAATCGTAAAGCATCTGCTTTTTCTCACCTTATTGGCAGGCCGCGGTGGTCTCGCGGTTCTAGGCGCGCAGTCCGGAACAGTGCGACTGCTACGGTCGCAGGTTCGAATCCTGCCTCGGGCATCGATGTGAAGTCCTTAGGTTAGTTAGGTTTAAGTAGTTCTAAGTTCTAGGGGACTAATGACAACAGCAGTTGAGTCCCATAGTGCTAAGAGCCATTTGAACCATTTTTTTCACCTTATTGTCCACTTCCTGCACCAAACTTTCATTAACGACCGAAGGACGCCCACTCCGTTGTTCATCATCTTTAAATACTCTCACCCACTTTCTTACTATTCTATCATTCATAATGTTTTCTCCGTAAACTGCACAGATCTCACGATGAATATCGATCGCTTTTAGATCTTCAGCACTAAGAAATCTTATAAGAGCCCGTACTTCACACTCGGCGGGACTTACGATTATCAGAGGCATCTTAAACACTCAACACGCAACGTAAACAATGACGAATCAGACTGTAATGGCGTCATTGCGTAGAGTAAGGTAGAGGTTTTCATGCAAAAATGAAATTATTGAGATATCTTAGCACGTCTTTTTTTAATTTCAAAACGGTGCTTAGTTAAAAAAAACACGCCTCGTGTATACACAATTTTTCTATGACCATAAATTAATCACAGCGAAACACAAACATAGTCTTTCTATGATCAGATGCCAATACTGGTGATTCAATATTTATCTAACACCGTGAAATTATCAGAGCAAAACTCGAACACCTATGATATACGCTTTTGTGCAGACATGCCCGTAACCACGGATACACTCTAAACTAGGTTCCACAAACACGAATAATGTGACAGGATATATTCTTCTCCATACAAAGTATTACGAATATTCCAACACGTCCATGTAATCCATTCGCCATACACCTTAAGGCGGCTTGCGAAATAGTAGAAACGATGTTTGACTTTTGCTTTGTCAGAAGCTCAACATATATGGCCGTACCATTTAAGCAACACTGTTTCTTAATGGTATTACCACCCTCCGTTGAGGTTTGGTCATGCTGTCATACCTCACTTCCTGTTGATGTATCTGTGCACTTCTCAGACACATATGATCGTTGGTTCTATTGGTGAATCTCCGTCAAAATTGATTATCCGCTTTTGTCGAAAATTTTGGTCTTGTCAAGTATCGGATGGGTGAAGTGAACTTCTGTTTCATTAAGTCGGCTACTTGCCTTCAGAAAGTATAGGAACACAAAGTAAAACAATTCAGTTACAAGAAGTAGATCAACCTTCACATGTTATTAAAACATCATTGTCAACCAACACAATCTAAATCCCTGTGGAAGCGTTTGCATATATTACAAATAAGGATCCGATGAACGTGTACCTTTAGGTTCTGGATAAACTGAAGAAGTCTATTTTGTGGATGTCGATTACACCGTGCACCTCTAGTATTTTCCTGAGGACGGAGTCGTTAAGAGGTTTCCAGCGCTAGGAAGCTCAAAATCCTGCTTAGAGCAGCGGAGTCTCAGGGAATGAATATCATCGGTTCAGATGCTTTGTAAACCTTCCCTGTGATCCAGTGATCTTCTCTCTATACTGATGTGCTCTTACTTTCAGTAGCTAATTCTTGTATGTGAAAATCACATCAATATCTTTTAGTTCGTGATTATTGGGGTTGAATTAATTTTCCGTTGATTTCCTGTTCCTTTTGTCCACAACTACGTCCATCTTTTAAGCTATTGGATTTCTCTCTTTAAAAAATAACATTATTTATTTTCTTTCCAATGTCTCTTCAAATATAACTTTAAAAGATACTGGCTATATAGTATCGTTAACATCCCTGTTCCCAACTCATCTCGACTTCAGGAAAACCAAGATATGATATGACAGTTATTAAGGTAGACATACACGACCTAAGAACAACAATATACTGTTGGAACCAAGAATGAATAGAGTAAAATGTATGTAACTTATACACTAACTGATCAAAGATATCCAAACACATATTAGTAGACATTAACATGGGTGGTCTCCACGGTGGCTTGACCTCTACTGCAGTCTTTTTCAGTGAGATATCGGAATGTCCATTGAAGGACGGCAGCCTTTTCTTCATCAATAGCCGAAAGCAAAGAATGTACAGATGTTGAACCTCGGAGTCTGGAGTGAAGTCGACGTTCTAACTCAATCCAAAGGTGTTGTATTAGATTCAGATTGGGACATCTGATGCTTTGTGACAGGCTGCACTGAACAGTCATCGTCTCCCAGTTTTTCTTCTACTTTACACCGCAACATGTGTTCATATTCTTCCGAGTTTGGCGTTAAGTGCAATCGGAAAACATCCGCATACCGTCACACCATGTACTCCTCACTCCACTGTTCAGACTCCTATTTTACTGTTAGCGCTACCATTGACGACAGGCAACTTTCTCGGGATATTCTCCAAATCCAGAATCCTTCCATCATATTGTCACAAAGAATAGCATAACTGATCACTCCTTTCCAGTCACTGGCCTCCACCTCACCTCATGGGTCGCTTAACATTGAATACAGAAATATGTGCCTTATGATGAGCTGCTCAACCACTGCGCCACACACTTCGCACACTTATTGTGCTAGCTTGACTGCTCGCACTTACGAACTCACGAGTGATTCCTTGCGATATTTTTATATGTACCATCCGCAACGTTCGATCGTCCCTGTTCTTCTATACACCAGGTCTGCATGGTCTCGGTTCCATTTCAGAGTCACATCACCAACAGTCGGCATGGGCCCTGTGAAAGGGTTGAAATGTCCCTGATGGATTTTTTCCTCAGGTGATACCCAATGAATAATTCACGTTCAAAGTCACTGAGATTCTGCTGCTACTGCTCCTCTGTTGACAACACAGTGTTGCCCGCTTCTTATGACATATGACATGTGACATGTGGCGATCAGTTCCGTATTACACAGGGTGTCCGAATACTTTGATCAGACAGTGTACGTGTACAATACAAAGGGTAGCTAGAGACTAAAGAGCGAAAATGACTACTTTGTATGGTATACATTTTTGCAGCCACATATTTGTATGTTGAAATAATGTAGTACGTCCAGATGTGAAAAGTTTGTCACGGACAGAAAATCAGCATGGTACTATTAGCTGATAACCTAGCAATGGTCGCCGAAACTACACACGAGATGAGACGTGTGTTTAATGAAGACGTGGGTGATATTTTATGTCTTGATAGTAGATTAGAATATTAGATAAAGAAGGAAGATGAGAGAGGGCACAGTAGCAAAGACTGCACTGTCCAATGGAGCTTCTACACTCCTGGAAATTGAAATAAGAACACCGTGAATTCATTGTCCCAGGAAGGGGAAACTTTATTGACACATTCCTGGGGTCAGATACATCACATGATCACACTGACAGAACCACAGGCACATAGACACAGGCAACAGAGCATGCACAATGTCGGCACTAGTACAGTGTATATCCACCTTTCGCAGCAATGCAGGCTGCTATTCTCCCATGGAGACGATCGTAGAGATACTGGATGTAGTCCTGTGGAACGGCTTGCCATGCCATTTCCACCTGGCGCCTCAGTTGGACCAGCGTTCGCGCTGGACGTGCAGACCGCGTGAGACGACGCTTCATCCAGTCCCAAACATGCTCAATGGGGGACAGATCCGGAGATCTTGCTGGCCAGGGTAGTTGACTTACACCTTCTAAAGCACGTTGGGTGGCACGGGATACATGCGGACGTGCATTGTCCTGTTGGAACAGCAAGTTCCCTTGCCGGTCTAGGAATGGTAGAACGATGGGTTCGATGAGGGTTTGGATGTACTGTGCACTATTCAGTGTCCCCTCGACGATCACCAGAGGTGTACGGTCAGTGTAGGAGATCGCTCCCCACACCATGATGCCGGGTGTTGGCCCTGTGTGCCTCGGTCGTATGCAGTCCTGATTGTGGCGCTCACCTGCACGGCGCCAAACACACACACGACCATCATTGGCACCAAGGCAGAAGCGACCTCATCGCTGAAGACGACACGTCTCCATTCGTCCCTCCATTCACGCCTGTCGCGACACCACTGGAGGTGGGCTGCACGATGTTGGGGCGTGAGCGGAAGACGGCTTAACGGTGTGCGGGACAGTAGCCCAGCTTCATGGAGACGGTTGCGAATGGTCCTCGCCGATACTCCAGGAGCAACAGTGTCCCTAATTTGCTGGGAAGTGGCGGTGCGGTCCCGTATGGCACTGCGTAGGATCCTACGGTCTTGGAGTGCATCCGTGCGTCGCTGCGGTCCGGTCCCAGGTCGACGGGCACGTGCACCTTCCGCCGACCACTGGCGACAACTTCGATGTACTGTGGAGACCTCACGCCCCACGTGTTGAGCAATTCGGCGGTACGTCCACCCGGCCTCCCGTATGCCCACTATACGCCCTCGCTCAAAGTCCATCAACTGCACATACGGTTCACGTCCACGTAAAACAAACACCTGCAAACATCCCAAAATATAAATGTACTTGGAAGAAAATATTTGGAGCGTATCTCTGTTCTCTGTATTAGTACGAAACGGGGAAAATGGGGAAGACAGACATGGAACGATTAGAAGCTCTTCAAGTGTGATGAGATGTATGCTACTGAAGATTGTTCGAGTAAGTAATATACTATAAAAAGCATGATGAGTCGAATAGACAGAATGACTGCAAAAAATTCTAGTTGTAGAGGTGGTTGGAGGAAAGAATCCCGAGGACAGATCTATAAATAAGTCAGATCGATGATGATGCAAGGAAGAGCTGCAGTATCTCAACGTTATGGATAATGACTGAGTGAACAATAATATACCAAAGTAAAAAAAAAAAAGAATTGCTCTAGACTGCTGCTAACTTGTAATGTGCGCCTTCTGGTCGACCCAGCACCTGAAAACTGTAGTAACCGTCCAATCCTCTTGCTTTGCAGGTCTGCCCAACATCGGCGCTGAACCCATAGAGCCGCTGCGGGACCTGCCCAGCCTCATCCACAGCTCCCCCAGCCTCAAGACGCAGTTCGACGATGTTTCCCTCAGTGGACTCTCCAGTGTCATCGTCAAAGACATGCAGTAAGTAGACACCAACCCTCAGCATCTCTTACTCTCACGAGGCATTCCTGTGCGATTGAAGCACGAACTCCACACACTGTTACTGTAATTCTTGATAACTGAGTACATCACTCGATTTTGAACGTACGATGGGAGTTCGGTAAATAATACAATACATTTTTTCTCTGCCAGTTTCGGTCGAAAACATTAAGAATTTGTTAAGAGACATCATGGAATATTCCCTCTTCGGCTTCTATAGTTTCATGGAGTTCCGCTAGGTGGCGGCGCTATACGTAGCCTTCAAAATGGTGTTTCCAACGGAGATGCATTCCAAGCAGAAAGCTCCATTGAGTTTCTTTTTGAGCAAAACCAGAGCATCGCAAATACACATAGGCGTTTTCAGAATGTCTCCGGAGACCTGGCAGTGAACAAATGCACGGTGAATCGTTGGGCGAGGCGTCAGCCATCGTAAAAGTATTACGCAAACCTGTCCGATCCCCAGCGAGCCGGCCGGCTACATACAGCTGCGACTCCTACAGTGTTGGAAATTGCGGACACACTCATTCCTGGTGCTCGACGGATCACAATAAAACGCCTCCTTGCACAGATGGGCGTCTGCTATGGTAGTCTGACACACTCTTTCGCTAGGTGTGTGCCGCTGGATTTCAGGGGTAACAGAACACCATAAAGAACAACCATGGACCATCTGTGCAGAAGTGCTTGCTCGTTACGAAGCTGGTAGTAATAATTTTTTGTCGGACGTCGTCACAGACGATGGGGTCATTACTTCGAAGCGGAAACGAAACGCTAATCCATGGTGTGGTGCCACAGCACCTCTTCTCCGAAAAAAAGTTCAAAGAACCACCCTCAGCGATAAAGTCATGGCGATAATCTCTTAGGACTCTGAAGGGGGTATTCTGTTCGATGTCCTCCTTCGTAGTGCAACGATCAGTTCTGAAGTCTATTGTGTCACCCTCAGGAAAATGAAGAAACGACTTCAGCGTGTTCGTCGTTACAAAAACGCAATCGAATCTCTCCTTCTGCATGACGAAGCAAGGTCTCACAGAAGTCTTCACACACGAGAGAAGCTTACAAAACCTCATTGATCTGTTCTCCCTCATCCACCATAAAGTCCGGATCTCGCACTTCAGACTTCCATCTGTTTGGCCTAATGAAGGGTGCACTCATCGAGCAGCACTACATGGATAATGAAGAGGTTACTTGCGTAGCAGGACGTTGTCTCCAATGTCGAGCAGTAAAGTGATACCATGCGTGCCTACAGGCCCTCCAAGCAAGGATGCGCAGGACTGTCGTACTGAACGGAAATTATGTTGAGAAATAGGGTTTCGTAGCCAGTAGAGTGGGGAATAATATGGTGTATTGGAATCCTGAATAAAACAGACCTGCGTTCAGAAAAAAAATGTGTAGCTTTACTTATTGAATGTCTCTCGTATTTTTACACTGATAAATTACCCGTATCGCTAATTCGCAGTGAATTCTTACTTTTAATATTTTTGTGCACAGATTTAATCTACAATACTGAATATTTTATTTACTGTGCCATATTGCCCTTACACTCCACAGAATCATATTCAAAATAATTTATGTCGTTATAATATTATCTTATTCCCACTTAGCTTACTAAATAATCTTATTTCTCTATCTCAAGTGCTTTGTTTTACCAATGAAGCGTCTGTTAAGCTTCGTCTCTATTGTCAGAGGCCAAACTACAATTCTCATGTTTAGGTCGCATGCATGAAAAACATAAATATCGAAGTTATTTGATATTCATGAGTAGCTTGCTGCTGCAAATGAGATTTGACGCTTAGTGGTAAAGAGAAGAGCACCTCGGTATTACGTTTAAAAATTATTTGTTGATAGAATTGTACTTAGAAACTAAGCATTAGGTACATTTTCGGTGGCTGTTGCTAGTATTCTGCTAAAGCGAATATTACTTTTCGATTGTTTGTTATGATTAATGAGTTCGTTTCACTTACGCAAAGATCAAACCGTGAAATCTCGGTGATTAGCTGAGTTTATTTCAAAGGCAAAAAATTGGTAACATAAAAGCTGAAAGTTAAATTTTTGTCATATGTGCTTTCGTAATCGGAGCTGTCAGCAGTTATGGATAAATACACATTAGTTACAGTTTAGAGCCTTGACCAAATGATGCTTCTACAAACAAAAGAACACTTAAAATAACATCGAATAAACTTTATTAAGTTGCGAATTTCCTTTATTTATTCTATTCCTTAATGGGATACTTGTTGGATCTGTTTGTTACTGCGTATGCAAAAGCTTTCACTCTCAATAATCACCTATGAACTACAGTGAGTTTAAAAATACTAAATTTCTCATTCTCTCTCCTTTCTCTCTGAGAAGCTGTAAGCATATAAAATTTGGAGCTGTATGGGCTGTCTGCAGTTACGGAGTTTTGTGTCATACTTTCGTGATGCACAAAGCCTTCATCAGGTCGCTACAAACGATTCAGAACTTGAACAAATGGTTAAAATGGCTCTGAGCACTATGGTTCTTAACATCGGAGGTCATCAGTCCCCTAGAACTTAGAACTACTTAAACCTAACTAACCTAAGGACATCATACACATCCATGCCCGAGGCAAGATTCGAACCTGCGACCGTAGCGGTCGCG
This sequence comes from Schistocerca gregaria, assembly GCF_023897955.1. NCBI lineage: Eukaryota > Metazoa > Arthropoda > Insecta > Orthoptera > Acrididae > Schistocerca > Schistocerca gregaria. The sequence goes on from NC_064924.1 coordinate 366,258,847, forward strand.
CGGTTCCACATTGAAGCGCCTAGAATCGCCCGGTAACACTGGCCGGCACTTGAACAGTTCTGCGGATGAATTACATATGTTTGATATAACTCAAATGTGAGGGCGATCTACAGTAACGTGAAATATAGAATTAAAAATGTTAACAGCCAAGAAACTGATAATAGTTTGTTTTTTTCGAACAACGGTTTCAGTAAATCTAGGTTCTCATCATCAGATCTGTAAATCATATAGGTCCCAAATTACAATCATAATCAGGTCAGATACAATTAGGTGGGGAACACATTGTCACAAAATGGATATACACAAAATACCTTACGCAAATGTATCTCAGCACATCTCCATCATACGTATTATATATCGTGACAAGTCGTTACAAGTCGGGAAAAGTGGTGCCAACTCACGTCATATCAGGAACAGTGAAGTGATGCAACCGCAAGTCAATAATAAAACAAGATTTACATAAGATATCAAGCATATCGCGCCAACGGCACAAGCTCTTCTTCACACAGCAGATGAAAGCAGACTGAGGATTACAAGTCAAAGCAAAGATGTAACGAACTACCAGCAGGTGGCACTGTACGCGTAAACATTTAGAAATACAATCATAAATTTTAAGCACAAGGAAAGAGTTACATCCAAGTAGTCGAACAAAGAATGCCGTTTATACATTTCAGTGTATAATTACGTAGCACAAGTAATGCAAACAAGAGTACATTGAAATAACAACATTCCTTTTTTTAATTTTTTCATAAAAAATTCTTAAACATTTTTTAAATAAAATTTCTTTCAAAATTCTAAAACGTGTATCAATTGTACTACTTACTGTCTATATAGTCAAGTAGATATAAGGCAAGCACAATGTGGAAAATACATCGTCTGTGAATAAGCTTACATGTGGTCGCTCAAAGTGTTGGTGATAAGAGTACAAAAACAATGCATGAGGTACAAGCACGTAGGTAACAAGGGCAACAAGACCTCCAACTAACATGATCTTTTATGGTGTTTTGCGACATCTGTACAGAATGTAATCGCAGTTGCTTTAATACTGTGCTTATATCACTATATTACAAATTATTTGTTAACTAATTTCTAATCTTGTACTAGATGCAAGACTTCGAGTACCACGTTAAGTTATCACCTAGACGGTAAGCTATATCGGTGTTGGCCAATAGTTCAGTGATTTGTATGATATTTTTAGAATGCAATATTTCAGTAGTACCCTTTTTTACCAATATACATTATGACATGTACTTCACGCATGGTTTCTGTATTCTTATCACCTACACACGCAAGTGATCTGTAGTCTTATCCAATGGAAATGTATTTCCCACATCACACTTGAAATAACTAATGTGACTATATAGGTAATAGGTAGTACAGTTGATATACAATACGTTATTTTGTAATTTTGTAAGTATTTTAATTTTTTTTTTAAATTAAGAACTTTTTAAATAAGGGATTTTGCTATCAGTACGCATGCGACAACATTCGCTGCCTAATACGTTCCAAAACACCACGCATAAAAACTGGATTCTTCTGGGGCTGTTGCCTCCCATTCTGTTGGTAAAAGAAAGGTAGGGTGAAGTGTTTTAGATAGCACTCGGGTTAATGACTATTTGTAAAGACACACACCGATCGTCTTAGTGTCACCATCCTAAAGTACAGTGTCAAAGTCTGAATATGACCCACTTCCTCCTGCTTAAGCAATTGGAGCAAATCGCTTGGTTCTGTTTGCATTTGATACAATCTACAGTGGACCTTAAGAGGTTTTTTGAGGTACTATTAGTTCATGGACGGTTCCTTTGAAAACACCAAAAAACATTTTTTTTCTTTTTTTCGTACCAGAACCAAGATGCGGATTCCAAGTTTGTTATGTACAACAAGTATCTGAAATTCTTACGATACATTCCTAAGATCCCAGACTCCAAATCTTTTAGAAAGGTTATTGATATTTCTATCCGTTTCCAAAATACATAAGTTCAAAGTTACGGTACAGGTCCACTTAAATACACAAGTTAAATGCGGTGAGTAGCGAGATCTAAATCATGAACAACGGAAAATTGCTCAAATTGTAGCGTTATATACTATAAACATTTGTCTAGAATTAGCCTCTTCCCGTTTGCAAAGACTTTATCTGTTACGAGAAACACTCCAAAAACGCGATTTTTTTGCATCAAAACAAAGCCGTAGTTTCCAAGACGGCTATGCACAACAAACGGGTTTCATTTTTACGATATATTCTAAAGATCACGTTCTTGAATAACCTTACAACTTTTCTTGATATCTTTATCCATTTCAGTGATACAGAGGTTTCAAATATTCAAAGTTACCCTAATTGTTGTTGTTGTTGTTGTCTTCAGTCCTGGTTTGATGCAGCTCTCCATCCTACTCTATCCTGTGCAAGCTTCTTCATCTCCCAGTACCTACTGCAACTTACATCCTTCTGAATATGCTTAGTGTATTCATCTCTTGGTCTCCCTCTACTATTTTTACCCTACACGCTGCCCTCCAATGCTAAATTTGTGATCCCTTGATGCCTCAAAACATGTCCTACCAACCGATCCCTTCTTCTAGTCAAGTTGTGCGACAAACTTCTCTTCTCCCCAATCCTATTCAATACCTCCTCATTAGTTACGTGATCTATTCACCTTATCTTCAGCATTCTTCTGTAGCACCACATTTCGAAAGCTTCTATTCTCTTCTTATCCAAACTATTTATCGCCCATGTTTCACTTTCATACATGGCTACACTCCAAGCAAATACTTTCAGAAACGACTTCCTGATATATAAATCTATATTCGAAGTTAACAAATTTCTCTTCTTCAGAAACGATTTCCTTGCCATTGCCAGTCTACATTTTATATCCTCTCTACTTCGACCATCATCAGTTATTTTGCTCCCTAAATAGCAAAACTCCTTTACTACTTTAAGTGTTTCATTTCCTAATCTAATTCCCTCAGCATCACCCGACTTAATTCGACTACATTCCATTATCCTCATTTTGCTTTTGTTGATGTTCATCTTAAATCCTCTCTTCAAGACACTATCCATTCTGTTCAACTGCTCTTCCAAGTCCTTTGCTGTCTCTGACAGAATTACAATGTCATCGGCGAACCTCAAAGTTTTTATTTCTTCTCCATAGATTTTAATACCTACTCCGAATTTGTCTTTTGTTTCCTTTACTGCTTGCTCAATATACAGATTGAATAACATCTGGGAACGGCTACAACCCTGTCTTACTAACTTCCCAACCACTGCTTCCCTTTCATACCCCTCCACTCTTATAACTGCCATCTTGTTTCTGCACATTTTGTAAATAGCCTTTCGCTCACTGTATTTTACCCCTGCCACCCTTAGAATTTGAAAGAGAGTATTCCAGTCAAAAGCTTTCTCTAAGTCTACAAATGCTAGAAACGTAGGTTTACCTTTTCTTAATCTTTCTTCTAAGATAATTCGTAAGGTTAGTATTGCCTCACGTGTTCCTACATTTCTACGGAATCCAAACTGATCCCCCCCCGAGGTCCGCATCTACCAGTTTTCCATTCGTCTGTAAAGAATTCGCGTTAGTATTTTGCAGCTGTGACTTATTAAACTGACAGTTCGGTAATTTTCACATCTGTCAGCACCTGCTTTCTTTGGGATTGGAATTATTATATTCTTCTTGTAGTCTGAGGGTATTTCGCCTGTCTCATACATCTTGCTCACCAGCTGGTAGAGTTTTGTCAGGACTGGCTCTCCCAAGGCCGTCAGTAGTTCTAAAGGAATGTTGTCCACTCCGGGGGCCTTGTTTCGACTCAGGTCTTTCAGTGCTCTGTCAAACTCTTCACGCAGTATCTTATCTCCCATTTCGTCTTCATCTACATCCTCTTCCATTTCTATAATATTGTCCTCAAGTACATCGCCCTTGTATAAACCTTCTATATACTCCTTCCACCTTTCTGCTTTCCCTTCTTTGCTTAGAACTGGGTTGCCATCTGAGCTCTTGATATTCATACACGTGGTTCTCTTCTCTCCAAAGGTCTCTTTAATTTTCCTGTAGGCAGTATCTATCTTACCCCTAGTGAGATAAGCTTCTACATCCTTACATTTGTCCTCTAGCCATCCCTGCTTAGCCATTTTGCACTTCCTGTCGATCTCATTTTTGAGACGTTTGTATTCCTTTTTGCCTGCTTCATTTACTGCATTTTTATATTTTCTCCTTTCATCAATTAAATTCTACATTTCTTCTGTTACCCAAGGTATTTCTAGCAGCCCTCGTCATTTTACCTACTTTATCCTCTGCTGCCTTCACTACTTCATCCATCAGAGCTACCCATTCGTCTTCTACTGTGTTTCTTTCCCCCATTCCTCTCAATTGTTCCCTTATGCTCTCCTTGAAACTTTGTACAACCTCTGGTTCTTTCAGCTTATCCAGATCCCATATCCTTAAATTCCCACCTTTTTGCAGTTTCTTCAGTTTTAATCTACAAGTCATAACCAATAGATTGTGGTCAGAGTCCACATCTGCCCCTGGAAATGTCCGACAATTTAAAACCTGATTCCTAAATCTCTATCTTACCATTATATAATCTATCTGATACCTTTTAGTATCTCCAGTATTCACCCTATTTATACACGTAAAATACGCACCTAACATCCAGTTTGAGGCGAAAATATAGTTCATAAATTGACTTAGCACGAAGCAATACGCTGTAAAATGTCTCAGATGGGCTCTGGAAAACCCATTTTGTTTTACTGGAGCACATTCAGAATGTTTCTGCACGTAAAATCCGGTCTCAGGCGTAAAAAGAGTTTTACATTATTTCAATTTCACACAAGTAAACTATCAAAATTTAAAGCTCTTTTCATATAGTGACATGCCGTGCTGTGTTAGGGAAAAGAAGGGAACTTACAGAAAAGTGCTCCTATCGGAGCACAAAATAGGCAAGTGTGTTGGGCTGAACGACTGAGTACGAATGGGTTGTGGGAGTAGATCGGTATGGGCGAGATACAACGATTGACTAGGGGTTGTGAGCGAGTTACAGCTAGGGGAGTTTGTGGGAGTGAGAGGTGAGTTACATGTTACAGAGATCGCCAGTATGTTCGCATGCCAAAATTCTTTGGACAAAATTGTAAAGGTGCTGCGGAAGGTAGAATGAGGAAGATGTCAATCGAACACTGTAATGCTGTACATGTTATCGTTATACTTCACATTACTGACGTCGTTTTTGTGCTAATGGTTCAACCATAGTTCACGTCTAGACCTTCAGCTACCATGGTTGTTGTTATAATAGCTGAATATAAATTTAATCGCAGTAATTTTGATATTATGCTCGTATCACTACAATTACTTGTGTACGCTTAATCATTACTTAATTCTGATCTTACACTGTTTGCTTATAACACCAAACCTTCGAGCACAATGATACGTTATCACCTGTTTGCTTATTACACCAAACATTCGAGCACCATGTTACATTAGCACCTAGATCTTACATTGCAGTAGTCCAGATCTAACACACAGTGATTTGTATATGGCAGTTTAAGAATGTAATCTGAGTTGTCACCCTTGTTAGCTATATACCTTTACTTGGTGCATTGTCTCTGCCCTCTTATCACCTGGACTCAATGACGATATACGAGGAGCTTTAGATATGTAACGCAACACTTTTTTTTTCAAAAAGCAGGCTGGTTTTATTCAGAATTCCCATACATCATATTATTCTCCTCTCTTTTGACTTTAAAATCCTAGTTTTCAACATAATTTTTGTTCAATGCCACGGCCTTAGGTATCCGAACCGAAAGAGCCTCCATGCACGCATGGTACCACTCTACTACACTTCGTCCTCATTTTTGTGGCGACGAACACACTAATGCCGTATCTTCAGTTTCCTAACAATAGCACAATGTACTTCAGAACTGAGCATTGCACTGCGAGGGAAGACATCAAACAGAATAACCTCTTCAGGGACCCAGAAGACTGTCCCCATGGCTTTATCGGTTGAGGGTGCGGCTTCGAATTTTTTCTTCGGAGGAGAGGTGGTGTGGCACCACTCCATGGACTACCGTTTTGTTTACGGTTCGAAGTGGAAATATTCGACAAAAACTGTCACGATCAGCCTCGTAAAGCGCAAGCAATTCCACACCGAAGGGCCTCCATTGCTCTATACCGTCTTCTGTTAGGCGGCTAGGAATCCAGCAGGCACAAATCTCCGTGTACCCCAACTGGTGGACGAGTGTGTCAGCACTAACAACAGAGCCGTCCAACTGAGCGGAGAGGGGTTTGATTGTGCTTAAAGCACCACAAATGAGAATCTCGACACATTCCAATACTGCAGCAGCCTCAGATGTGTGCGGCCGGCCAGCAAGCTGGAGATCGGACAGGTTTACGTGACCTTGTTGTGCTTAGAAATCACTTCCGCTACAGACGCCATTTTCAGTGCTACGTGTAGCACCTATCAGAACTTCGTGAAAGTGGAAATATTCCACGACGTCCCCCAGCAAGTTCAACATTTTGTGAACCTAAACTGGCCGAGAGAAGAGAAGTAATGCTTTACTGATTGAATGCCCTTCGTATTTTCCACATTGCACTTGCGCCGTAACAATTAATGTATAGTCCTGAACAGAAACGGAAGAAAATGGCCATATGAACATGTGTCCGTAAATGGACGGTGTGCTTGCAACGACAACAAATCGTACCGGGACACAGTACAGAACTGCATCCCGTCCACGGCACAACAGATATTGAAAGTGGCCTTCATTGGATACAGTGCACTCGTTCACGAGTCGCATCATGGACTGCTGCACTCATTCGTACGGTCCGATCCAAAAACCGTCGACAGAATCCTTCCCGTAGAGTAAAACCCGCTGCTATTGATCCTTGGTCTTGTTTCAGACGAGTGGTACAGTAGCGATTGTCATGCAGGCTGCACAAAATCGCGCTTTTACATACACCTTGTTGGCTGGCCACTTCCCTGGAGCTTCTACTACGGTTACTCCCAATATCCTGATAACCCGGTCCTCCAGACCTGGTGTATTCATAGTCCACCGCTTCCCTGCCCTTTCGTCTTTCTCAAAGAATCCATGATCACACAACGCCCAAAAAGGGCTTGAAATGTTGTGTGATGTCGTTGTTGCCAGTGAAGGTACTTGTTTTGTTATAGCCGTGCTGGCTCTCTACCTTTTCCATCTGCTTGGCCGTATATAGACACCATCTCAGCTTGTTACCAACATGAATACCGGACCATTTTGCTGCTTACAGTATGCTGCATCAATTAAAGAGTGTGCAACACACAAGGAACACACGGTACATGGTAAGAGAAACTTTCATTCGTCAGTGCCATCTATCGTAGCAACGATGCATATGTTCATGGGACTTTTTTCCTCCATTTACAGTCAGGAATCGTCCCTACAATTTGGCGGTTTTATTGATGTTCATCCTGTACAAGAAGTAGGTAGTACAATTGATGTACAATACCTTTTAGAATTTCGTAAGAAATTTTATATTGAATTTATTTTAAAAATTTAGGATTCAAATACACTCTACTTTTGATTACTTGTGTTATATAATTTCATGCTAAAATGTACGTATTGCATCCTTTGGTCGACTCCTTGGATGTAACTCCTTCCTTAAGCTTAAAAATTACGATCGTATTTCTGCATGTTTATTACTAGAGTGCACCTGCCCCTAATTCTTAATATCTTTGCTTAGACTTGTAACTTCAATCTCCTTTCATCTGTTGTGTAAACATGAGCTTCTGCGGTCGGTGCAGTAATCGTGATATTTTATGTAAATCTTGTTTTTTATAAACATGCCACTGCATCACATTCTGCATGTTCCTGGAATGGCGTGTCATTATTTGATACGATATATTGTAATCGCGATGGATATGTATTGAGATGTATCTGCATAAGATATTTTGTATATATATTTTTGTAAAAATATGTACCCTACCTTATTGTATCTCACCTGATTATGATTCATCTTGTTCGATTCTGTGGGAAAGATTGTGCTCCAAGACCGTGATGTAATCCAGGAAAAAAGGTCAGTGTAGGTCGTAATAGCTTTTGCCTTTTTTATTACGGACCTAGATTTCAGCTAACAGTGCAGCTATCATTAGAGCTATAAATTCATGTAATAAAAGGGCCAGAAATTGAAAGAGCATGCTGATAAAAAGCCATGTCGTAGTTGTACACAATTTGCATTAATGCAACTGAGGCTACTGTTTACAGATCCATACAGCTAACTTCGGTCTGTATCATACTGGATAGCCAAATATATTTAAATAGGTGCTGGCTATCTAGTATTATGTAAACCAAAGATAGCTGAATGGAGCTGTAAACAGCAGGCTCAGTTGGACTAACGCCTGCAAATATCTAAGATATACTGAATTATGTGCTGTTATAATTACGCTGAGTGCATATGACTACCTGTAACGGTATGTCATTATGGAATTTTAATGTTCTACATCTGTGACATGTCTTTTGATCAGTATTCTATTTCTCTATATGGTTCTTGTTTCATTTATATTTGTAGCACTGATGACAGCTGCACTGTTAACTGAAATCTAGATCTGCAATAAAAAACGCAGATCGCATTACGATAGATGCTGACTTTTTTGTCCTTGATATGATTGTAATTTGCAATCCATATGCTTTATAGAACCGATGAGGGCAACCTGGTTTTCCCGAAACTAGTGACCAAAAAATAAATAAAATTTTAATCAGTGATTTTGACTGTTGAAATTTTATTCTAGTATTTCACATCTTTGAACGAAAATATGATGTTCAAAATGCCTTACACTAGCATCACTCTCAGTTCAGGCTTCCGAGATGTCTGATGAAAGGACAAGACAAAGGCACGGTCTGTTACACAGTGTAATTTTTTTAAACCCCTCCCGCCGGAGGTTCGAGTTCTCCCTCGGGCATGGGTGTGTGTGTTTTCTTAGCATAAATTAGTTTAAGTGGTGTGTAAGTCTAGGGACCGATGAACTCAGCAGTTTGGTTCCTTAGGAATTCACATACATTTGAATATTTTTCAAACTCATTTTTCTCACTGCCTGACATAATCACAGTACAAGCATAACTAGCACCTTATTATAAATAAGCACGATAAATAAGGACAAGAAATATGAGGCCTTTTAACTGCTTATGTATGGCACGTGAAGCAAAATATAGGTTACTTGGAAGTGATAAAGTCTGGTTAACCAGAAAAAATCTTTAATATTAATAAAACATTTATTTTAATCCAGAGACGTAGTACAAGGATACTTGGCACTTTAACACCACTCAAATTGAAAAACATAAAAGTTATAGGCAACTTTTTTTCTTTAGAATCAGATGCACTGCTACTATATAAGCTTTAAAGAGGAAAAATGGCTCAAAACGATTCTACGTGGGTTGTCCAGAATAAGTTCCGATCGATCGCTAAACGGAAACCACAGTGAAAATCAGAAACATTTTATTTGCAAGAGTTAGCTACACTTTCTAGATACTTCTCTACGTAGTCGCCACTCCGAATTAGACATTTGTTGGAGCGTTATAGCAAATTTCCAACACCATCGTCATAAAAGGCAGTCGCCTGTGCTTTCCGATAATTCTTTATGCTGGTCTGTTGCGCGTACCCCGCACCCCGTGTTGTCTTCGTATCCAGCGTTTCATGTGAACAGAGATGATACTCAGGACGAGCCAATTAGGGCTGTTTTGTGGGTGATCGAACACTTCCTATCGAAAAGGCTGCAGGAGCCTCTTCACTGCCCCTGCAGAGTGCAGCTAAGAATTGCCACGAACTAGGAAGTGCGTGGCAGTTAGGTGAGATGCATTCATTAAGGCGAAGCGTCTCAGCGGGCCCTTCCACTTGGCGGGAGACATCGTTGTTCTAGGTACCTTTACTCGCTCGTAGTACCTTCACAACTGAAAGAGCATCTTGATACGATCTACGGTCATACTAGAGATACTACCCAACACATATATGCAAAGCTTCCTCGGGTTTTCACTGTGGTGTCCATTTCGCAACCGATCGGAACTTACTTTCTGGACAACCCTCGTACATCGAATTTACATCCACAGAATTTAAAAACCCTGGATGATCCGACGCTTTGGGAGCATTTAATTTTAAGCGAAAATTTGTTACAGCAACTATGAAGTAGCAAGTTTCAAAAAATGGTGCTCATACCAGATCTTAATCTCTACGTTAAATTTAACACTATAAAAAAGGAACCAAGCTAACCCCTAACGATTTAAAAACTGAGAAGGTTAGATATATGTTTTACTGTACCAAAATTCTGTGGTTTGACTAACTTAAAGGAAAAAGAATAATAGAAGGCAGAATCAGTTTCTACAGAATACAATGAAAGATGGCTCTCGCCGGTACCTCATAAACCGCCGTGTCTCAGTTAAAGGGAACAGCAGTTTGACAGTGATAATGACATTAACGGTCCTTAGTACTACAACACACCAAAAATCCAATTATATCACTCAATGAATAGATCTCTGTAACATACCAACTGAATTTAATAAGATAACCTCCAATAACACTTTAACTAGAACCTTGAAAACTAGTAAGTAGGATTAAGCACAACTCTGTAAAACCCGGACAAAAATTTAAACGTTCTTCAACGGATCGCAGTGCACTGCCAAATAAATATGAGTTTAGCGCCCACAGAAGCATTTTAAGTTTGCTTCAAGTTAACCGCTAATCAGAACGGCTCACAGAGACACGGAGCAGATCAGCAAACATTAACGGCAGTATAAGTACGTAGGCTTCCAAGGCCGGTGTCATAGTGATTAAAATCTTCTGGGTATTATGCCGACTCATTGCTAAAAACTAACAACAATAATAAACTAAAACCGACGTTTCGGCCGAATTGCAACGGCCTTCCTCAGGGCTCTGTTTATTATTGTTGTTAGTTTTTAGTAATGACGCGGCAAAATACCCAAAAGAATTTTAATCACTACGGCAGTAGTTATGTCATGATAATGCGACAATGACTATCAGTTAACTGCGAATCATCGGCCGACATCGTTATGAGCTTTAAAGAAGTAGTGACCGTAGTGCAGTTCACCGGCACTGTTCCAAGCCTCTGGTTTAGCAGCGCTCTTATGCAGACTACAGGTCAGACTCCAAGACACTCAGGAGCGTCTTTATCAAGAAATTTCGTTTGTAGAGCTCCACAGCCAAAGTATTGTTCCACACTAAGCAATCACTGACCACCCACACGTTATCGTGTCGAGCCAGTCGCGTCCTCATTCTCAGAGCACAATGCTGAGCTGTCGTATACTCTCTCTTGCGCAGTCGCGGCAGGCGCCTTAGTTTCTCCCGACCACCTTACCGCCTTCACACGGTGAGCAAAGTCCAGTGCACTGAGCCTTATTAAAATGTCTTCGATATTTAAAAAAAAAACGATTCGAGGCGACCACGGCCCAAAATAATATGCATAATGCTGTAGTCTCCTCGACGTAATGTAGTGCTTTGTAAAACTAAATCTACTGCTAAATTTTATTTCATCACACTCCAGTTCGAATTGTTAGATTTTTTTACTGCTACCACACTGGAAGGAAGAGCTAACTGAATCGATTACAATGTGTGTTTGCAGTGTGGATCTGACGACAAATACCATCCGTATCGAGTCTACGTTCCCTTCTCAGCTCGTAGGCACTGGAGTCCAGACGACAGACGCTGAAATCATGGGAATCCCACTGAGGGGAAGTGGGCCCTTCAAGGTCACTATTGGTAAGTAACGCAGGAACGGTCATTACTTCAGATCCAATTACATGTCTAATATCTTTACACCTTAATGGTCTAGGGCAACGTTCCTCAGAATTTTAATTTCTCATTCAGCTGCTGTCACGTAGCAAGGACAGCTTATCACTCCACATTGTTCTGTGGAATATGTTCAAAACGGAACATGTCGTTTCCTTGAAGCCCATAAAATATAGTAACGGTAATTACAGTAAGGATACTGAATAGTGAAGAGAGTGTAGCGCCACTTCCCACGTTGCAGTCCGACCGACGCTGGACCTGACTCTGCGCGGAGCGCCGTCCGTGGGTCCAGACGGCCAGACCTACCTGCAGCTCAGCTCATCCGAGGCGCACCTGGAGCCCGGCACCCTCTCCATCGAAGTGGGCGGACTCTTCGGGCAGTTCCCGCCGCTCGGTAAGAAGCTCCATGATTTGAAAACTGCTTACACGTTACTTACAGTTCCAAAGTCGACGACAAGCACATTGGGCAACTTCTTGGCCATTCCCAGGTCGCCTCTTGCTTTGATAATGCCATCAATTCGCCAAGGAAGAGAATCTACAATGCCTTCAGGCTTGCATATCCAGCCGACTACACTCCTTGATGATTGGGTTCGGTAGAGCTGCCAAACTGCGGAGATACTTACTGCAACATCCCATTCGCTGTTCCAAATAGTCCCAGACAGTTCCTATGTGGTAAATACACTATGTGATCGAAAGTATCCCAACACCTGGCTGAAAATGACTTACAAGTTCGTGGCGCCCTCCAGCGGTAACGCTGGAATTCAGTACGGTGTTGGCCCACCCTTTAGCCTTGATGACAGCTTCCACTCTCGCAGGCATACGTTCAGTCAGGTGCTGGATGTTTTCTTGGGAATGGCAGCCCATTCCTCACGGAGTGCTGCTCCGAGGAGAGGTATTGATGACAGTTGGTGAGGCCTGACACGAAGTAGGCGTTCCAAAACATCCCAAAGGTATTCTATAGAATTCAGGTCAGGACTCTGTGCAGGCCAGTACACTACAAGGATGTTATTGTCGTGTAACCATTCCGGCTTAGGCCATGCATTTTGAACAGGTGCTCGATCGTGTTGAAAAATGCAAACACCATCCCCGAATTGCTCTTCAACAGTGGGAAGCAAGAAGGTGCTTGAAACATCAGTGTAGGCCCTGTGCTCTGATTGTGCCACGCAAAACAATAAGGGGTGCAAGCACCCTCCATGAAAAACACGACCGCACCATAACACCACCGCATGTGAATTTTACTGTTGGCAATACACACGCTGGCAGATGACGTTCACCAGGCATTCGCCATACCCACACTCCGCCATCGGATTGCCACATCGTATACCGTGATTCGTCACTCCACACAACATTTTTCCATTGTTCAGTCGCCCAATGTTTATACTCCTTGTACCAAGAGAGGCGTCGGTTTATGAGCAGCCGCTCGACCATGAAATCCAAGTTCTCTCACCTTCCGCCTATCATAGCACTTGCAGTGGATCCTGACGCAGTTTGGAATTCCTGTGTGATGGTGTGGATAGATGTCTGCCTATTACACATTAAGACCACCTTCAAGTGTCGGCGGTCTCTGTCAGTCAACAGATAAGGTCAGTCTGTACGCTTTTGTGCTGTACATGTCCCTTCACGTTTCCACTTCAGTACCACATCGGAAACAGTGTACCTAGGAATGTTTAGGAGTGTGGCAATCCCGCGTACAGACGTATGGCACAAGTGACACCGTATCACCTGACCACGTTCGAAGTCCGTGAGTTCCGCAGAACGCCACATTCTGGTTTCTCATGATGTCTAATGACTACTGAGGTTGTTGATATGGACTACCTGGCAGTGTGTGTCAGCACAATGCACCTAATTTGAGAAACATATGTTTTTGGGGGTTTCCGGATGCTTTTGATCACAGAATATATATGGACGTTTAGAGGGCCTGCCGAGAAGTGTTCGCTGAACTAAGGGCGTATAATTTCAGCTATATGAGCAAAGGAATCTCCACTGCATGTTCATCAGGACGACATAGGAGAAACCACATATTTGGGTAGCAATAATGTTGAAGTAAACATTCTGATTCATGTTCACGATAACCTGAATGAATGGACCCAAGTTACAGTACAACCCCCCCCCCCCCCCTCCACACACACACACAACCACACAGACAAAATACAGCGTCATCTCAAGTCTGAACTCACCTTGCATACAGTGTGGGTTAAATGTTTCATTGGCCTGTTGGTGCATTCGATGCTGAGCATCATTTGAAAAAGGGCAAAATCGTGTCACGTTCCAAGTTTACTACATGTCCCTAGTCAGTTGCTGTCCAGTTTCAGCGAGATTTATGCCCCATCGAATACTTGGGTCTGAATGTTCCGCTGTGAACAATGGCGTCCCGCAAGATACCCGACTCCAAATATTCATTGCTTGAGAACTGGTTGAAGTGACCTGAATTCTCTGACACTGAATTCACTGCCGCTTAGGATCTTTTTATGATAATCTTTTTATGATAGTTGTTCTCAAAGATCGTGACATGGCTGCAAGTGGTACAAAATTCCTCTTAGCCATGTTGGATTGTCTTCATTGCTAATCAACAAATGGCTTAACTTCATTCATAGTGTGATCTCTGGCACCTCCAAATACGATGGCTTCTTTAAGACATTCCGTTTTGTCTTCATGTCAACCCATCCTAGTGCACTGTTTCCATACAACCGACTTTCATATAAACACTACTTCACTACCGTGAACTACGCCGTCTGTCGAGGAACCAGTTCTACACCATCTTCAGCAATCAGAAGCAGACAGTGTGCTCTTTCAAGGGGATGTCTAACGTTCTGTCAAGTGAACTTAATTCGAATTAATTTCCGAAAGCTGCGATCGACCTGTCAGAACGTTGCCATGTGGCATTGGGCATGTTTGTTCATTACTAGAATTAAAGTGCTATGAGTATTTGGTATCATGATATGTGACTCATAGTGACTCACAAATACTGAAATACGTTCGGTGAGCATTCAGTGGAGGATCTCTGCTATGGCTAACTGTCCTGCTCAACATTGAACTACTACTCTTATTTTGAAAGTTTTAATCCGATTTTTCGTGTGACATTACACATTGTTGCCAGGATATAATAACTTTTCACGTTGGTCTTCGTTGTGAAACCTCTATAAACATTTTGACTTAATTTAGAAGGAGTTACAAAATCTTGAGTAGTATTTCGAAAATTGCCATGAAAGTATTTTGAAAGAAATCTCATTCACAGCCACACTCCAATATGACAGTAACCTGCCAAATAAAAAAAAAAGCCTGCCTACGACTTAGCCTCCATATTCTGATGCATTATTAATCTCAGGTATTTTGTATGACACTACAGGCTCCTATTTCCATTAGATGCTCATGTAGTCAATCATCATAGTTTTCTTCGTTTTTCAAAACTAAGTGCTATCATTGTTTTCACCCAACTGACATTTTAACAAAACGGAAAGTTGCTACATCTTTTACCAGAAATCTCTTCCTCGTATATTGTCAATACAATCTTTGAAAAATGATGGCCAGGTTACTGAAAACCGCAGTTACAGCACTCGATAATTTAATGAAAACACACTATCTCCTATGCAGATAACATCGGAAATATGTAATGTCTCCTTTTCAAGGTTTAATCTATACCTCGAAGACACAAACTGTAACGTCGAACGAGCTCAGTGTATCAACTGCGAGAGCCATGCAAGATTCAGTAATGGTGCATGAAGAGCGTTCCCCCACATTGCGCGGCCTCTGTCACCATACTGTCTCTAATCGCAGCAACATAGCACAGTACATATTAATTTAAGCTGCGTTAGTCACGTGCCGCCGGCCGGTGTGACCGAGCGGTTCTAGGCGTTTCAGTCTGGGACCGCGCGACCGCTACGGTTGCAGGTTCCAATCCTGCCTCGGGCATGGATGTTTGTGACGTCCCTAGGTTAGTTAGGTTTAAGTAGTTCTAAGTTCTAGGGGTCTGATGACCTCAGATGTTAAGTCCCATAGTGCTCAGAGCCATTTGAGCCATTTTTGAAGTTACGTGCCCCTGTAAATACCATACGTAAACACACAGAGGATGCCACTCTGCATAAAACAGGAAACTATTGGAAGGTACGCTCTCCTGCACTAAAGTCTATTTAACAATGTTCACGAACCGAATCCACAGCCTACAACTGCATCAGTCAATTGAGTCGACTCAGTCCTTCATGTAGCGCCACAAACATATACCACCGGTATGTCGCCACTGAGCACAAACTGGGCAGCTTTTCCTTCAGAACCCAAATAAGCAGAATTATCCAGCAGAACTCAGAATAGTTCCTCTCAGCTGGCATACCCAGGTCCATCTGATGACTCCTTTGCTAGAAATCCTTCCATCGCTCTCACACTGATATGTGCTGATTACTTCCCAAGCCGCCGCCAGCGCATTTTTCGCCAATGTCTTGGTGTGGCGCTAGTGTCCAACACAGATGGCTTCACACCAAAGATGTGGTGAGTCGGTACACACTCCCCGCTCACAAAAGTGGGGTCAGGTCATTTGAATAGCTCTGAGAAACAGGTTAATAGTGTGTGGCATTTCCCATTTCCCCATGTCTGTTTCGAAAAACATACTCTAGATATCGGTAATTATATTATCATTTCCTCTAATATTAGCTATCTCGAAGTTAAACGCTAATATCCCACGTGGAATTGGCCCAGTTTTTCATGGTTTCCCCGGTACCCAACTCAGAACTTGACTGTCAGTCTTTAAACGACAGTGATAGTGAGTGGGCTCCAAATAAAATCTAAACTTGTCTAAGGTTTTATTACTATATTGCATTTACACTAGGCTAAAACACGCACACACACACACACACAGCCTCATGCACACTACAAACTGAAACGTCAGATGAGCTCACTGTAACTTGATACGACTCCAAGAGCCATGCAAGGTACAGTAACAGTACACAAACGATGTTCCCATGCCTACAGAGCACAACTGCTGTGCGGCCTCAATAGTCACACTGATAACACCCTCTTATCACACCAACAGACCACAATACTTAGTAACTGAAGCTCCGTTAGTCAAGTGCCCTTGTATGCACTGTACATAAACGCAAGGTGGCTTACACTCACCATAAAACTGAGAACTAATGGACGATACGCTCTCTTGTGCTAAAGTCTATTTAACAGAATTCACTCATCGTTTCCCCACAGCGTCCGACTGCATCACTCATTCATGCAGTCCGACAAGCATGTATCACCGGAATGTTACCAGCGAGCACAAACTGAATAGCTTTCCTTTCCAAACCATAGGAAGCAGCATTAACCAGCAGAACCCACATTAGTTCCATTCAGCTGACGTACGCAAATCCGCCTGGCAACCAGCTGACAACTCCTTCGCCAGAAGTTTCTTCTGTCCATTTGACACTGCTCACTGATGCTGATGAGCTTGCTTTTCGTCACCACAGCGCCGTGGTGCTAGTGTACAACACAGATCACTTTGTACCAAAAACGTGCCAACTCATGGCGCACTATAATCCTACATCACCATCCCTTACCCCACATAATATATAATTCGTAGGAGTTCAATTATCTCTTCACCAGAAGGTCCATACTCGCCAAAGACACATGAGCCCCTGTGTCTAACAGTAACTTATGCTCTTACCACATGTTACGTCAGTTAAGCAACGCACTGCCTCTGCGTACGTCTTTGCTTCATCTAAACTTCTTGAGAACACTGTCTGACGGATTTGGAGCTCCCATTGACGTCTAATTACCCATACTGTCTCCCTCTCCAGTTTGCTTCCTACACTTACAGTCCCAGTCTTGGTTCCCAAGGACTCCACATTTTTCCTTTGCAGTTGGCGACACTCCTGAATTTCACCAGAAACACCCATATGATAACACCTTACATCGGTAGAGGAGACATTCCTTGTATCCTGTACTTTTGTCATCATGCCTCTTAGAATTTTGTGTCCCACCTAAGTCCTCTGAGGATCCTGACCGCTCAAATGGAAGCGCATTCCTTAATTGTTCGTCACACATGACATGTCTTTGCTTTCTCCACTACGTGCAACATGGATATCTGTAACAACTGTGCGTCCAACCTGAAACCCAACCTTGCAGCTGACAATAGTCATCTGCAAACGCTTCCTTACACTTCCTTATCTGAAAAGGGACTAACCAAACTAACAGTAACAGAATCTAATATGGGAGCGATGAAGCTGGATGAGGCCCCATCCTCTGTTACAGAATCCCATCAATCAAGCATTTCCGTATAATCGGCTTTGAACTGAGCTAGCTCTAATACCAAAGATCGCACCATCTTTTGTGTGGTTCTCTCCTACGTTCCTAACTATGACATTGTGGACTCTGTATCTGTAAATGCAATAGGAAAACAGCAACAACATCAACAATATAGCCAGCTACAATATTAAAACACTACTTCTACTCCTTACAAATAATTATGAGCCATTTTCACTCGGTATACTGTCTCACATAATGGCCATACCTGCGACATGTGTAACTTTTAACTGATGCTGACTCTGGATCTGGTGCCTTGTGGTCTTGCAAATTTACGCTGGGCGCACCATACTGTGCGCATGAAAGCGTAATCCTCCTTGGTATCTCTAGAAACTGGCAAATACGTGGCTTCCCACATTTAACAAATTTCAACTTTCAGTTCCTAAGGCAGTGTCATCGTCTAGTCGTAACTCTTGAACACGAAACACAAAGGGAGATGAAAAAACAATCAGTCCACTCAGAGCAATATGATCTTGATGCTACTCACTATGGCTACCGACAACGTCCTTGATGTAGCCCTCCATGGCAGGAACACTTCTAACACTGCTTGTAGAGGTCATGGGTGTATCACCTCTAGGGTGGGTGCTGGAGCCAGGCTGTTAATGGTTAGGAAAGCCTTCAACTCTCCCTCAGCTCTCGTTGCAGCGCTGTAGGTGGTTGTTCGACATCCAAACACAAAAACAGCAGGTTGACATCCAAAAAACTTCCGTTTTCGTTTGGAAACATGAATTCCATGAATGGCTGCAAATGGTCACCAAGAATCCAAACATCCAGAGGACCCAGTTTATTCCATGTAAACACAGCCCACACCTCCATGGAACCACCACCAGCTTGTACAATGCCTTGTTGACAGCTGGGGTCCATGGCTTTGTAGGAACTGCGCCACACTCGAACCCCACCGTCAGATCCTACCAACTGAAATCGGGACTCGTCCGACCAAGTCACAGTTTTGCAGTCGTCCAAGGTCCAACCAATGTGGTCACGAGGCGATGTCGTGCTGTTAGCAAAGGCACTTACGTTGGTCGTCTGCTGCCATAGCCCATTAGCTCCAAATTGTGTTTCACTGCTCTAACTGCTATGTTAGCAGTACGTCCCACATTGGTTTCTGCGGTTTTTCACGCAGTGTTCCTTGTCTATTAGCACTGACAACTCTATGTAAACGCAGCTGAGCCTGGTCGCTAAGTGAAGGCTGCTGGCCTCTGCAACGCCCATAATGAGAGGTGATGCCTGGTGTTCTCGGCACACTCTTGACACAGGCCGCGTGATATTGGATCCCCTAGCGATTACCGAAATAGAAGTCCCACGTATCTAGCTTCAACTACCATTCTACGTTCAAAGTCTGTTAATTCCCGTCGTGCAGCCATAATCACGTCGGAAACATTTTCACATGAATCACCTGTGTACAAACGACAGCTCACAGAATGTACTGCCCTTTTATACCTTGTGTATGCGATACTGCCGTAATCTGTATATGTGTATATCGCTGTCACCTTGGGGCATAATTATGGTTGTGTTTTTACAGAGAGAGCGGCTAATGCGTTCGCCAACAGCGTGGCTGGACCAGTGCTTGAGGAGCTGCGCCCGAGCCTGGAGAAGTGGCTGGCCGGCATCATGCTGCAGCGTGCCCAGGCAGTCTTCAGCACGGTGCCGTACGACGCGCTCTTCCCGGGTCGCACGCCCGCCGCCGCGGGCCTGTTCAGGGCCTTCCCGTCGCTGCCACTGCCGCTGGTGCCCCGCTACTACAAGTAGGCGCCGGGCCCCACCCACCACGTCTCCACAGCTGCCGGGCGGGCAGCAGTGCTACACACGTGGCAGACTGATAGACAGCACCCAGTCATTGAGAGTGCTCTACGTCTCTGTAAACAGCGTCCATTCTTTCGAACTAACACTTCAACATCACAACAAAAAAAAACTCTAGACAAGAACATTACGCCGAATAATGTTTCGTAATAGAGTGCAACTTCAAAGACAATGCCGTGGCTATATGAGTGTGTATTCATATTCTTTTGTCATTTGTGTCTAATGTATCTAGTTCAGCTGTGTAATTTTTAGTTGCCACCACTAAATAAATGATTTAACGTCAGAAACCGAGTTCTTCTACATATCCTAAATGTCCTTACCTCCAACAGAAAAATAATACAGTATCATGATTTTAATGATATAAAAGTTGTGCAGAAGGGGTAGCCAAGATTTTGGCTCATGGGTCATGCCAGGGCACGAGTGTCACAGTGTTGACCCTCTTTGCATATTGCCCTCAACGCTCTTCGAGCACGAGGGGTAAGAGACGAAAACTACTAATGTGCTACATTTAAATGGCAATACAGTCGCACTGCATATGACTTGGTTTTATATTTCACATTTCTCAACCACATGTCACAAACAAACAAATGTTGAGTGTTATTTGATTATTTTTGGCGCGCTGAAGGCATAATATAATTTTCGCCTAGTACAAACTGTCAGCATACGGACAGACGCAGACAATTTCACAGATTTTCGCTCTCAGGTTAGCACGTAATCGTGATTTATTTAGTTTTATAATCGAAAAAAGGTATTTTACACAAATATGTCGATCGAAATGTTGTAGCTCTTTTGTAACCTGTGAATACTGTGTACCGATATGACCTGAGTTGTTGACCCATCGCCCACAGCTCCAGGCTGTGTTGGCTTCTGTCACAGGCTTGAGGCTGCTGCCAAGGGGCATCGCTGTCGGGAATCGGATGCGGGTATGCTAGGGATGTCGAGCACGTCCCACGTGTCCCCTGATCGGTCCACTGCTGTGGCCGACCCTGGTACTGCCTGCACTGCGGTTGATACCTCACCCATGGTCGAGCAGGAAATCGTTCCAAAGTCTGGCTTTTCAAGCGACCGATCGCAGGACCTCACCGGTTCGTTTGAAGAATAGGTTTCGGGCGTTATCTGTGGCTGACGATGTCTCTCAGCCGTATTCAGTCGTCCACCCTGTTCCAGAGGAACCTTCTCGGCTAGCAAGGTCTGCGCATTCACAGAGGGTGGATTTGCTCTTAGTTGGGAGCTCCAACGTTATGCGTGTAATGGGGCCCCTTAGGAACACGGCTGACAAGGAGAGGAAGGAAGCTAGTGTGCAAGCCACGTGCATACCGGGGGGAGTCATGCCGGATGTGGAAAGGGTGCTTCCGGATGCCATGAAAAGTACAGGGTGCAGACAACTGCAGGTAGTGGCCCATGTCGGTACCCACGACGTGTGGCGCTTTGGAGCGGAGGAGATTCTTTCTGGTTTCGGGCGGTTAGCGGAAATGGTAAAGACTGCCATTCGTGCTTGCGAGAACAAGATGGAGCTCACCATCTGCAGCATCGTCGACAGAACCGACTGTGATTCTTTGGTGCAGAGCCGAGTGGAGGGTCTGAATCATAGGCTCAGGCGGTTCTGTGACAGTGTAGGCTGCACATGCCTTGACTTGCGCCATCGGGTGGTGGGCTTCCGGGTTCCGCTTAAAAGGTCAGTAGTCCACTGTTGACAGGAAACGGCTACACGGCTGGCGGGAGCTGTGTGGAAGGGACTGGCAGGTTTTTTAGGTTAGAGGGTCTCAGGAAAAAACAGAATGGGCGTCCGTCGAAAAAGAGGCAGGTAAAACACAGTGAAGCAGTTCTAGAAACGATCGGTATTGTAGTCGTAAATTGTCGTAGCTGTGTTGGGAAGAACCACAACTCCAAGCCCTAATAGAAAGTACTGAAGCTCAAATAGTCATAGGTACGGAAAGCTGGCTAAAGCCAGAAATAAGGTCGGACGAAATTTTTTCAAACGACCTAACAGTGTTCAGAAAGGATAGATTAAATGCAGTTGGTGTTGGAGTATTTATTGCTGTCTGAAGTAGTTTACCTTGTACTGAAATTGAAGTAGATACTTCCTGTAAAATAGTATAAGTAGAGGTTATACTTGACAGTCGGACTAAATTATTAATTGGATCGTTCTACCGACCCCCCGACTCAGAAGATACAGTTGCTGAACAGTTCAAAGAAAACTTGAGTCTCATTTCAAATAGTTACCCCATTCATACAACTACAGTCAGTTGTGAGTTCAATCTACCCTCTATATGCTGGCGGCAGGCATAAAACGTCATCCGAAATTGTACTGAATACTTTCTCAGAAAATTATTTTGAACAATTAGTTCATGAGCCCACTCGAAGCGTAAATGGTTGCGAAAGCATTCTTGAGCTCTTAGCAACAAATTATACTGGACAAATAAGGAGTATCATGGTGAATACAGTTTTAACGAGCACAAGGCATTTACTGTTAGGCTGAATACCGTAGCTCCCAAAACGAAACGCAAAGTACATCTATTCAAGAAAGCTGATAAAAATGCTCTTAACGCCTTTCTAAGAGACAATCTCCACTCCGTCCTATCTGATCATGAAAGCCTAGAAAAGATGTGAAATGGTTTCAAAGAGATAGTATCGACGGCAATTGAGAGATATATACCACATAAATTAGGAAGTTATGGTACTGATCCCCCATGGTACACAAAACGGTTCATATCGCTGTTGCAGAAACAACGAAAAAAGCATGCCAAAGTTAAAAGAATTTAAAATTCCCAAGATTGACAAAGTTTTACACAAGTTTGAAATATAGCGCGTACTTCAATGCGAGATTCTTTTAATAATTTCCACAATGCAACTCTGTCTCGGAATCTGGCATAAAAAACAAAGAGATTTTGGTCATACATAAAACACACCAGTGGCAAGACGCAATCAATAACTTCACTGCGCGATAACAACGGTGAAGTCACTGATGACAGTGCCACTAAATCAGAGTTATTAAACACGGTTTTCCGAAATTCCTTCACCAAAGAAGACGAAGTAAATATTTCTGAATTCCAGTAAAGAACAACTGCCAGGATGAGTAACATTCAAGTAGATATCCTCGGTGTAGCAAAGCAGCTTAAATCACTTAATAAAGTCAAGGTCTCCGGTCCAGATTGTATACCAGTCAGGTTCCTTTCATAGTATGTTGATAAAATAGCTCCATATTTAGCAATTATATACAACCACTCGCTCACAGAAAGATACGTACCTAAAGACTGGAAAATTGCTCAAGTCACACCAATACCCAAAAAGGAAAGTAGGATTAATCCACTGAATTACAGGCCTATTTCGCTAACGACAATTTTCATTAGGGTTTTAGAACATGTACTGTATGCGAACATTATGAAATACCTTGAAGAAAACCATTTATTGACACATAGTCAGCACGGATTCATAAAACATCGTTCTTGTGAAACACAACTAGCTCTTTATACTTATGAAGCAATGAGTGCTACCGATGGGAGTGTCAAATTGATTCCACATATTTAGATTTTCAGAAGGCTTTAGACACCGTTCCTCACAACTGCCTTCTAACCAAACTGCGTGTCTATGGAATATCGCCTCATTTGTGTAACTGGATTCGTGATTTCTTGTCAGAAAGGTCACAGTTCGTAGTTGTAGACGGAAAGGCACCGAGTAAAACAGAAGTAATATCCGGCGTTCCCCAAGGAAGTGTTATCGGCCCTCTATTGTTCCGGTTCTGTATTAACGACATAGGAGACAATCTGAGTAGCCCTATTAGATTGTTTGCAGATGATGCGTCATTTACCGTCTTTTAAAGTTTTCAGATGACCTAACCGAACTGAAAAATGATTTAGATACGATATATGTTTGGTGCGCAAAGTGGCAATTGACCCCGAATAAAGAAAAATGTGAAGTTATTCACATGAGTACTAAAATAAAACCTCTAAATTTCGGTTACGCGGTAAGTCACACAAATCTGAAAACTGTAAATTCAACTAAATACTTAGGAATTACAACTAGAAGCAACATAAACTGAAACGATCACATAGATAATGTTGTAAAGTAGAGCAAACCAAAGACTGAGATTCATCGGCAGAACACTAAGAAGGTGCAACAGTTCTGCTAAAGAGACTGCTTACACCACACTTGTCCGTCCTTTTCTGGAGTATTGCTGTGCGGTATGGGATAATCATCAGGTTGGACTGACCGATGACGTCGAAAAAATACAAAGAAAGGTAGCTCGTTTTGTGTTATAGCGAAATAGGAGAGATAGTAACACAGAAGTGATACGTGAATTGGAGTGGCAATCATTAAAACAAAGGCGTTTTTTTGTTGCGACGGGATCTTCTCATCCGATTGCGAAAATATTCTGTTGGCACTCACCTACAAAGGGGGAAATGATCATTACCATAAAATAAGAGAAATCAGGGCTCACACAGAAAAATTTAAATACTCGTTTTTCCCACTCGCCGTTCGAGAGTGAAACGGCAGAGAGACAGCTTAAAGGTGGCTCATTGAACCCTCTGCCAGGCACTTTATTGTGAATAGCAGAGTAATCACGTAGATGTAGATGGAGACATCGAAACTCTGAGGAATTCAATGTAGACGTCCTGGACAGTTTTAATGTAAAAGGTCTTTAAAACGGGAATTACCTTACAGGTCAGTCAGTTTCATCTACACAAACACAGGGCGCTTTCAACTGAAATGTCAAACCGTCTCATTGACAGACTCCTTTAAATTTTTAGGAGCCTATCCTTGTGATTCTCTGAAGTTCACAATGAATTTTTCAAATCTCATGTTTTTTTTTGACTTCTGGGAGCTAAGGGAACTGGACTGTGTTTGTCAGAATGTGTCCCTTTTATAAGGCAATTTTGTTTTCAAATGCACCCTTTTCGAAAAAAAAGGAAATCCTTTTTCACCTTGTAATATCGTACTGTGGATAGAGCGCAGCCAAGTCCTCTTAAAATGAGAGGTCTGCAATTCCTTCCGGATGTTCTAATTGTCGTTCCTCCACCTTTTTTCCTTCATAAATTCAACAATAACTAGTTTTAAATCGAAAAATCTTTCTGGGCATGCCCCTTAACACAACCAACGTTCTTTGCAGTACTACGAAATCTGTTCAAAAAATACCGGAATATTCGTAATTTCGCTCCAATGTTATGTTGGAGTGAAATTCGGTTGGTATACGTGCACACGCCTGTGTTTAATGTGTAAATGCCGGGAGTTTCATTGTTATGTCTGTTAGCTATTGTTCGGAGTTGTACTGAGTAGAACGTTGTGTCGCACTGTTGGCGAATTTCGGGGTGGCAGGATTAGAAAAGCAACGCGTCTGCCTTAAATTTTGTGTGAAACACAAGAAAGCTTTTACAAAGACACACCAAATGATTCAGGAAACCTACGTCGATGACTGTTTAACCCGTACTCGTTTTTACGAATGGTTCATAGGATTTGAAAATGGCCGGACGTAAGTTAAAGATGACCCTCGTTCAAAACGCTCTTCGACGTCCACCGACAACGCTCATGCCTGATACGTCAACGATATTGTGCTTGACAATCGAAGACTGACTGTTCGAGAGATCGCAGGAGAATATAACACTTCAGTTGGATCAGTTGAGAAGGAAACAGCCTGACACGTGGCGAGACAGTTCATGGCTCTTCCGTCACGACAACGCACCCACACATTCATCACTGTTAATGCGTGACTATTGCATAAAAAAACTAAATCACTGTGTTGCCTAATCCTCCGTACTCTTCAGACATATTTATTTCCAAAATTGAAAACCCCGTTGAAAGGACGAAGATTTTCGACGATAGACGAGACAAAAGAAATTCACAGACGGCGCTTCGCGTGATTGAGCAAAATGCCTACCAAGACTGCTTCCGAATATGGAAAATGAGTTGGGAGCGGTGTATCAATCGTGGAGGAGAGTATTTCGAAGGAAAGCATGCACAACAAGTAAAATGTAAGCGCAGAAAATTTTTTTGGACAGAGTTCTGCAACTTTTGGAACTGACCTTGTGCATGAAGTCTCCATACCATTCATTCCGTTCCATTGAAAACTGTTGCAACTGACAGGGGAAAAATGTATGCAAATCTATTAATTTTACTGTTCATTCCACCAATTTCTTCACGTGCTGAATGCCTACTGAGCAATGAATCCCAAGCCGGCCGCTGTGTCCGAGCGGTTCTGGGCGCAGAACTGCTGCTACGGCCGCAGGTTCGAGTCTTGCCTCGGGCATGGATGTGTGTGATGCCCTTAGGTTAGTTAAGTTTAAGTAGTTATAAGTCTAGGGGACTGATGACCTCAGATTTAAGTCCCACAGTGCTTAGAGGCATTTTTAATGAACCCCATGTGTAGAGCGTTGTAATTTCATGCTCTTTCATTGTCAACTAAATCTTTAAATTCTTTCTGTATGGTATTGTAATTTCGTTTCATAGCAAATTTTTAGTAGCCAGAGCTCTCTTCCGTTATTCCCAATCATTTTTCAACGCTTGTGACTGTAGATCACCAAATTGTCTCTCTTTGTCCAAACACATACTGAACCTGTAAACTTGTTTTATACCACGAGCAAATAGCGAATGCTAAACAGCGCTGCCACAACGATTCTGCCGAAGTGGTGAGAATTGGGCCGCCACACCGCAAAACCAACTACATGATACACTACTGGCCATTCAAATCGCTACACCACGAAGATGACGTGCTACAGACGCGAAATTTAACCAACAGGAAAAAGACGCTGTGATATGCAAATGATTAGCTTTTCAGAGCATTCACATAAGGTTGGCGCGGGTGGCGATACCTACAACGTGCTGACATGAGAAAAGTTTCCATCCGATTTCTCATACACTAACAGCAGTTGACCGGCGTTGCCTGGTGAAATTTTGTTGTAGTGCCTTGTGTAAGAAGGAAAAATGCGTACCATCACGTTTCCGACTTGTAGCCTCTAGCCTATCGCTATTGCGGTTTATCGTATTGCGACATTGCTGCTCACGTTGGTGGAGATCCAATGACTGGTACCAGAATATGGAATCGGTGGGTTCAGGAGGGTAATACGGAACGCCGTGCTGGATCCCAACGGCTTCGTATCACTAGCAGTCGAGATGACAGGCATCTTATCCGCACGCTGTAACGGATCGTGCACCCACGTCTCGATCCGTGAGTCAACAGATTGGGACGTTTGCAAGACAACCACCATCTGCACGTACAGTTCGACGACGTTCGCAGCAGCATGGACTGTCAGCTCGCAGACCATGGCTGCGGTTACCCTTGACGCTGCATAACAGACAGGAGCGCCTGGGATGGTGTACTCAACGACGAACCTGGGTGCACGAATGTCAAAACGTCATTTTTTCGGATGAATCCATGTTCTGTTTGCAGCATCATGATGGTCGCATCCGTGTTAGGCGACATCGCGGTGAAAGCACATTGGAAGCGTATATTCGTCGTCGCCATACTCGCGTATCACCCGACGTGATGGTATGGGGTGCCATTGGTTACACGTCTCGGTGATCTCTTGTTCGCATTGACGGCATCCTGAACAGTGGACGTTACATTTCAGATATGTTACGACCCGTGACTCTACCCTTCATTCGATCCCTGCGAAACCCTACATTTCAGCAGGATAATGCACGAACTCATGTTGCAGGTCCTGGCCAGCACATTCTCCAGATCTCTCACCAACTGACAACGTGTGGTCAATGGTGGCCGAGCATCTGGCTCGTCACAATACGCCAGTCACTACTCTTGATGAACTGTTGAAGCTGCATGGGCAGCTGTACCTGCACACGCCATCCAAGCTCTATTTGACTTAGTGCCCAGGGGTATCAAGGCCGTTATTACGGCCAGAGGTGGTTGTTCTGGGTACTGATTTCTCAGGATCTGTGCACCCAAATTGCGTGAAATGCAATCACATGTCAGTTCCCAATGAGTACCCGTTTATCATCTGCATTTCTTCTTGGTGTAGCAGTAGAAATTTTAATGGCCAGTAGTGTATATCGCGCTGTACAGAATATTTCCGAGAGGTTACGAGCGACGCTGACCGGGCTGGCCTCGGCCCCCACCCGGCTGTCACACCATATTCCCTCGTGATGTTTGGACGCCATGGCCGGTCCTGCTGTACAGAGTTAGCAAAATAAAACTGGCTCGGAAAATATTTGTAAAACTGATGCGGAACTGACCCTTGTTAATGTACAACAGAGCTCCCCATCACAGAGAACTCCGGAAACCATGATTTTGATGCACCAATCGGTTACTGACACATCTCTCCCATGCTCTCTCCCAATTATTTCGTTATGTCATTATACTTGAGTGAATTGAGAGGAGCACACGTGTTTAGTGACAGTCAAATGCAACACGAAATGGTGTTCACAATCGTTTTCGAGTGTCAACGCGAGGCACAGTTCGTGGATGCGTGTGCGGAAGTATTTGTGCAAATAGTTCACGACCCGAAATTTTTGACAAAACCTCTAAAAAAGCCTGCAATGCAAATTTTACTCAGAAAATGACCCGAAACGGTGGTCATTTCCAAATGGTTCAAATGGTTCTAAGCACTA
Organism: Schistocerca gregaria; assembly: GCF_023897955.1. NCBI lineage: Eukaryota > Metazoa > Arthropoda > Insecta > Orthoptera > Acrididae > Schistocerca > Schistocerca gregaria. Next base: position 366,287,217 of record NC_064924.1, read on the forward strand.
TGGGACTTAACGTCTGACGTCAGCAGTCTCCTACACTTAGTAATACTTAAACCTAACTAACCTAAGGAAATGACACACATCCATGCCTGAGGCAGGATTTGAACATGACACCGTAGCAGCAGCGCGGTTCCGGACTGAAGCGCCTAGAACCGCTCGGACACAACGGCCGGCTGGCCATTTCGAGCATCTTTTGTGACTTTCTGTAACAAGTGTCAGGCAGGCATCGGTCACATTGTAATTACGAGGACGTGATGAAAAGCAACGCCTCCGAGTTTTTCTATGAAAACTCTTAAATACTTTTAAATAAAACAAACATTATTAACATTCTACTTCTCTATTTATGTCGCACATTTATTTGTCAACGTAGTCACCTTGACGATGGACATATTACTCCCAACGAGACAGTTTGTTGATAGCGTCACTAAAATGTTTGACTCTGTTCATGCAGCCACAACTTCACCTCTCCTTACACTGCTTCGTCACTATCAGAGTGAAGTCCTCGAACGAGTTCTTTAAGTTTAGGAAAGAGATGAAAATCTGGTAGGGCCAATTCGGCACTGTGTGGAGGATGATCTATGACAGCGATCCCAAGGCGCTCGATTATTGCAGACGTCACATCATTCGTGTGTGGTCTAGCATTATGATGCTGAAGGAGATGTCCCCTGCATGTGTAGACGAACTCTTGAAATTCGAAACTCGATTACAACGCGCTCTTTCTCATGCACTGACATGCTTACGTTACATCCCGCCATGTTCCCCGCTACAGCCGGCCGGAGTGGCCGAGCTGTTCTAGGCGCTTCAGTCTGGAACCGCGCGATCGCTACGGTCGCAGGTTCGAATTCTGCCTCGAGCATGGATGTGTGTGATGTCCTGGGGTTAGTTAAGTTTAAGTTGTTCTAAGTTCTAGGGGACTGATGACCTCAGCAGTTAAATCCCATAGTGCTCAGAGCCATGTGAACCATTTTGAACCCGCTACAATTAGGGACGCTTCAGCGGCAGAAGGGTACAAATATGTAGATATGAAGAATAAAAATGCAGAATGTTAACAACGTTTTTTTTTTATAAAGGTTTAAAAACTTTCGGATGCATTACCTTTCAGCACGTCCCCGTATTTTCCAGGCCAGATTTATTTTGCCCGCCCTGAATCCCAAAGTCTTTCTCGATGGATTTCGTGCATTAACTTTTCTCTGTACAGCTCTGTTTGAGCAGGTGCCGATTCTAACCGACGAATCACGTTATTGTGACTAAATAATGAAAGAGAGATACGCTCTCAATAATACATGTAAGAAGGTTCCTCACACACAGCATGATTTTCTTCTTAAGTCTTTCATTTCTAATCGTGGGGCGGGTGATCTTGTGCTGGTGGCTGGAAACCGAATCACAGTTGGAGAGTGGGAATTTCCTGTCAGCATTTAATCTAGCCTTTGCCTCTTGTTGGGAATTCACGCAAACAAAGAAATATATAATTTTGATTTGATTTAATGCTGATATCTATGGTTTGTCTTATTGTAAAACTTCTGTTAATATAAGTTCTCTGACTTTAAGTAAGGAGTACTTTGTATTGGAATCAGTGCCTACTTCTGACATCACGATGAGGAACTGGTGCCAAAACTCGGGACTTTTCCACGATAGCTTCTGTGACATCACGAATTTTGTATGTACTTCACGAATTAATGCCAGGAGAACTTAGTGCAGTAGTTTGTTACGCCAGGCAACAACCTCTTTCGACGACGACAGAATGCATACACAAAAGTCCGCATATTCACGTACCTTCATTGTAGTTTCCATTTGTAAATGTAGCTGGAATTCCTTATTATATGCTAATCTGCCATCGCAACTGTTCTGTTGACCCTTTAAAGGATTATAATAATCAGGATTATAATAATCAGATTGTTACACTACGCCTGTCGCTTGTTTATGACGTGCTGCCATATTTAGTTGGCTACCAAACTACGTACTGCCTTGACCCACTCACAAGTTAGACAATTGCATATCGCCTCACGATGTCTGACACAGAAAACGCCGATAGCAACGAGTAACAGCGCCTGAAAAGGGTACAGACGAGAGCAAGAGCTAATATGTAACGCATTTTGAATGCACATTTTATTACACAACCCCACTTAAGATTAAGAATGGTCCAAAGAATAACTACAGGAATTACTGTGTACACTAAAAGACCTGATAACAAAATCCACGATTTTCTCGATGACGCTGTTTACGCTGCAGGCGCGTCCAATTGTGATGAATGTATAGACGCGCACTAATATATGCACGTCACGGGAAATAGAAGGTAAACTGATTAACTTCATGGATCACATGTCTGTTAGTGATAAACATCTTGCTACGTTAGTCACTTCAGGTGTTCCACCAGCTCTAGTAACAGACTGCCAACCTCAAAACTTATGATGCTTTCTAGAGGTGTTGAGATCTCGAATCGTTTCTGAGAATATTTCCAGAATCGATTGATTCCCACGATATTCGCAATGCACAAACACCTATCTTTGACAGGGGGCTTAGAAGGGGAACCAAATCATTTACTTGAAGATATCAGTGATCCGACACATCTGATGAAAACGACAGAATTCTCACAGCACGCTAAAGCCATAAAAATAGAATTATACAAACTCAACTGCATTACTTGGAATCTATTAAAACCAGACATTTGCCAAATCCTGAATATTTAATTTTGCAATTACAGATTTTAATCGTCGCGCCGACTCTGACTTATTCAGGTAACGCAAACTGATCTTTCAGATTGGACTATACCTCAGTTGATGGAATTTTCAGGAGCGTGAATAGATGCTGCACTTACATAGCAGAAGATTCGCTGTGACAATAAATGTCGACTTACATTCCCATCGCAGCAGCTCTTCGTGTCCATGCTAATCAGAAACAAACATTACCCCAAAGGTGACCAAAGTTTCGGTCCATTTCTCGTCTTTTTGTGAAACACGTGGGCATGGGTCCAAGAATATAATAAAGTTACTGACGTCACTGAACGAACACAGAAATTGAAAAGAATGTCATACTATCGCCTTGAGTCGCTGGTAAAATACTTCAAAACGCTTTGTTCATACAACCGTTTCAATCGCCTGACCATTGTCACATTCATAGACATGTTCACTGCTTCATGTCGAGTAAAATACAATGTCGATACCGTGAGGTAATACCGGTCCCTACCACAGTTGTTGTAGACTGACGACGCAATTTATATTACGATATGATAACAGTGTGCTATCCTATGGTTTTATCACCTGATAAGGATTATATATTTCATCTGACATGATGCTGTGAATACTTCTACGAACCTGATGATTACTGGACAACTGAAACTGGTTATATAAATAAAGTATTATATCTGCAGCTGAAGACTCTAATATAATATGTTTCCAATGTATAAGAACTGTGGGGCACTATCTCCTGATAATATATAACAAATTGAGAAGAACGAATACTAATCGGTGTTTCTTACGCCAAAACAGCGGATACGAAGTGTCAAATTGTGGGAAGAGTGGTAGGGCATTTTGTGCCAACCTCAAAAAATCGAATTCCAAGCTGATATGCGTGGGAGGCACGAAGCAAGCATTCCTGCAACTCGTCTTACACGAATACGACATAGATTTGACAAGACTTCTGTGGCACAATGTTTTACAGTATACTCAAGAAAACTACCATAACACGAACGCAATAACGACTTAACTGTTTCACTAAATTTGCGTTAGATTTGACATTCTTGCATTCGGTAAAGCTGAAGGAACACTTGAGACTGCATTGTCCATCACCACACAGGTACTAGCCAACATTATTTTCATGCATGAGTTCACGTTCAGTGCAGATAACGTCAATGAGGCTATTGCTATATATCACGAACTACTTCAGAGCTATTCACGAGAAACAGTGTGCTCATCCTCAACAGGCCAGCACGCTACTGCTTAGAGTCTCGCCCAGACGGTCGACCTCCCCTCCGTCGATTTGTCTGGTCTATAGAAAATCACTCCTACTGGCCGCACCCTGTGTGAACTAACGGCCCTCATGAAATCATTGAACTTTCGTCTACATCAACTTGGATGATATTATAGAAAAATTATGTGATGGACATACTATCAAAACACCTGTTATAGACCGTAGTATTATTTTCTGTCGAGTAAATCGTGATGAGACTGTCAGTCCGGTAAACTTGGAGTGGAGGAATTGACTAGAATGAATCGCTACCCAACGATCTGGAACAGTATGTGTCCTCTTTAACTTCATTTTCTCGCCTTCGTATGACGGCAACTCTGTTCATACACAGTATTTTACATGGCAATACAATGATTCACTTAGCCTGTAGCAAAAACAGGCTTGCACCTGTCAATGAGATAACACTGCCATATCTCTAACAGTTTACAAGCACTTGTGGGAGCACGGTTATTAACTTATTTGTGCACAGTTACAGGGTACGACATTACTCACGCAGAGCCGTGTATAGATGCTGCATTGGCCTTAAGTTGGATACTCAGTGATTGTAATCCACTGATCATCAAGGTTTTTTGCTCAAGAACCAATACTGACATTGTGGGGCGGTTCATCGGGCCACAAAATATATGTGCCCATCTTATTAATTGGTAACCTACTTAAGAGTATTAGAACGTTACAAGCCGCCAACAGACTAGCTACAGTAAGGGTGCGATAAGTTGGCTGTCCGCCCCCGAGTACTGGTCGTTAATAGACCGCACCATTCGGAACACATTGTGGCGACTGTTCTTTGTTGGAGATCGTTGCCACTCAGAGCTACTCCAAAGTTATGACACTCTGATTACCTGCCGAGGTTTTCTCATGTTATCTTTGTGAACTAGTAACTGACTAATAACAGTAATAACACTTATATTTATATGCGCTAGTGAATATGACACATAATTACAAAAGTTTGAAAAATGATTTAAATACCAGATTTCTTCTACCAGCTGTGTTGTATTACAACAGCCTTAATTAATTTCGTGTTTCTGTTTACAAATAAATGTCACATTTGAAGATGATCGTCATTGTAATGTGAGTCATGAATCCAGGTTACTTCTGAACCAAATTTATACCACAGGAGCTGATCGATACGAGTCGCAAACGTCCGTTAGTTGTCAGTACTGGAAAACAAACAACAAAATATACCCTCTCCCACATCCTCTAACCTCGCAGTTCCCGCAGAGCATACCACCTGCCCCAGGTGGTAGCCGCCAACTTTACTTAGCTCATGGCCAAATTCACAAAAGGCAGTTGAAATAAAGCAAATTTTAAAATACTGTTGTCTCTGTAAATATTTTTGTTTATTACTGAGCAGGAGAACTATTCTGTTAATAAATTCTTAATATGAGTTGACGTTCGTGGATTGGTGCTGCTAGATGCACCTATCTCCCATACAAATAAAAATAAATTGTCGCACGTATGGAAGATCTATCACCTGAGCACAGTTGGATCGATTCTTTTTTTTTCGTGATTGTCATGGCAAAGTTTTTTATGACAAAACTCTTTTAGGAAATCCAACGGAAAAGTCGGAATTTAACAGCAATTGCCGCATGTATGTAATATCATCAATTAAGAAGGCTCGACAGATTTGGTGTTCGTAATTGTTAGCGCAAGGTTTGTATGAAAGAAAATTTTTGAAAAATACACCAAAAATCCGGAAAGTAAAAGGAGTCGTGAAAAATCATCACTAAACAACTATTTGATCTATTTGATTGATTTATTTTTGTTGTATTCGTAATTGTGACATGAAAGAGAAAATTTAAAAAGAATTGCGTTCCGTTTGACAACTCTGCTTTCACATGTTTTCATAACTAAAAATGAGTTTGAAAGTATGTAATATATAAATACATGTGTATTATATGTAGGGGAAAAGTTGCTACCGCAAATCTCGAAACATTATTGACCGATTTACTAATAATTTTTTCACGATACTTTAATGAACGTTCGGACGGACACAGGTTATATTATTTCGTTATATATAGATATGTGTGTAATACATAAAGAGGAAGAGTAATTATCACAAATGTCAGAAAGTTCTTGGCCGATTTACTTTAATTTTCACATGATACTCTAAAATTAGAAGGGACGTAGGCAGAAGCATTCTTACCACAAATCTCGAACTGTTCTTGACCAATTTACTTCCAATTTTACACGATTCTCTAGTGAACATTCGGACGGGTATAAACTATATATTTTTGTAACATATTAAGTATGTAAATATATATGTAACATATAAACGGGAAACGTTGTTACCAAAAATCTTGAAAAGATGTTGACGGATTTACCTCAAATTTTTACGTGATACTCTACTGAACATTCAGACGAAAATGGAAACAGGAAGGGGGGGGGGGAGGAGGAGTTGGTCAGAGAGAGGTGGGAGGATGATACGCCCAGAGAGATGGGGGAACGGGAGATGAATGTAGCTACTGAACATTCAGACGGAAATAGACACACGGAGGGGGGAAGGAGGAGAGGGGGAGGATGTTATGCGCAGAGAGATGGGGAGAGGAGGAGATGTACGAACAGACAGGGAAAATAAGAAGACGGGAAGAGAGACGGCGGCAAGAAATTTAGAATAGGTACGCAGTTCCCATTCATATTCATCAGTTGCGAAGAATTGCTAATATTATAAAATACGGCTGAGAACCATGCACGAATACTTGATTGAGACCACAATTTAACGATCACTGTTCTGCTCGGTAAAAGGACTTCGTCTGTAACAGACAGACAGAAATTCATACATATGCGTGTCCTAGTAAATGGAGACATGGTTCTGGACGTCATAACCCAGCGGATCACCTAAACGAAGACTTCTTGGCAATCAGTCTGTGCATGTATGATTAAAAGGATCACCATGGCTTGCAAGTCCCCAAGAGTGTTGGCCATCTAGTACTTCCAGAAGTGAAAAGACACATAAAACACTTGTTATACTCCGGCTTTTTTACCATATTCACATTCATTTCCTACTGGAGACTAATTATAACAACGGCTAAATATTATAGTCTGCTACAATCAAATAATGTCCTAAAAACACTGCAGTGTTTAACCTACTTTCGGCGAGACGTCATCGGAACTCCTGAAACGCGTCAGCGGTTGGACTCTGGCCTGTCGAGCGTGCACCTCAGTCCCGTCTCCAACCAGCTGTTCTAACAGGAGCTGGCCACACACGAGCGGATTTCTGCGATGAGCCAGAATCACTGGCCAGCTCCATGGACATTTCTCACGGATACGACCCGCCGCTCTCAGGCCTGCCGTTTCCCACTAACATGTGGGTCCCGCCCTTCGGATCTAGTCTGTCAGAACTGCCCATAGTCCAGGTTCCGTCGTTCGTGGCGTAAATCAGCAGGTTTCCGTGATTTGTCCGCGGACCCAGGACACAGGCCACTGGCGACGGATTTCAGAAGTTCCGACCATGTCTCGCCGAAAGTATGTCTTGTAATGTGGAGTATTTAGGACATTATTTAATTGTTGCGAACTACATTTTCTGATTCTGAAATTCGTTTACATTGTCGAAAAGAAGTTTCTAAGGACAAAAGTGATACAAAAACTGATGCACTCGCCGGTGATTTGTACACTAAACACTCATATATTTATTGAAAGAAATATTGCACAAAATGAGTCAAAAGTGGAATGCCGGAAGGCAACATTACAGAGCTATACATCTAACTGGGAATCATAGGCATTCCTCTGAGTCCGTGAAAGTTCAGTTAGCTAGTAATAGAATAGGGTGTTCTTGATTCTTTGTGAAGCACATTAATTCGTCGACCCTGTAAAATAATGGACATAACACAGGTATGGGTAATAAGCTAACGAACACTGTACAACAAAATATTTATTGTCACTCACCACAGCGTTGTTTTATACAGCAGATTACCCATCGCCACCTCTTACGCTTCTTTCAAGAGGCCTACAACATTCTGAGTGTTTTTCTGAAATTTTAAATTCGTCTTGGCAACTACAAGAAAATACACACTTTTTTCTCCAAAAGCATTTCCTTTTATTGAAATAAAACATCGTCTCTGGTCTGTAAAGAAACGTTTACAATTTGACTTTCTCTCTAGATCTACATCTCGCTACAAAATCTTATTTTCCTTATGACATTTTATGTGCGATTTTCAATCACCTCAAGAAACGCCGTCCGCTTGCACGTTATTGAGATATTCCCTCGTTTAGCACTGTTGTTCCTTGTACAGTAGTTGAAAGACCGATATTAAATACATTATGTAGCAACTATGGAACATTTAGTTACACAAATGAAGAATTTTATTCTCATACATTATTTCAAATTTTGTAGCTTACATTTTATAACATTTGGAATACCGCATAGAAATGTTTCAATCACCTATTAGCACATCCTACTTTTTTTACGTTCTTGTCAGTGTAATGTTCAACCGTCAATTTTCACAAACAAGGTATTTTATGGGACAATTGCGTAAGTTTCTTGATGTGGTCACTGGTGCACCCCTTCACGATACTAGTAGCAAAAATACTTGCTGTCACTTGAAAACCACAGGATAACTCAAGGAATTCCTTAATGAGGCACGTCGCAGAGATCCGCACTTGCGTGCTCAGCTTATGAGGTGGGATCGCCGCTTCCGAGAATTGCGAGTAACGATCTAATGGTCGTTTCTCCTCTGACGCAGAGGCGGGGATTGTAGATGTTCAGGAATCCGTCAGAAATACCAATTGTCTCTACTAGAATCAAAAACATTTTTGCTTATTTGTCCAGCATTAAAACTTGCCATGATCTTGAACAATGTATCAATTTGTACGTAAAATCTGCCGCTCTTTTCATATCATAAATCACACAGTAGGGTCTCAGTTTTAAAAAATCACTTTAACCACCAAATCACCTTCAAAATCACGTTCAACGTCACGGCTATTAGAAGCAAGGTGCGACCTTCCTTGCTATCTACAACTTTTATCTAAAACATTTTCCTGCATCTCATCTCTATCCCGAATTATTACACACACACACACACATATATATATATATATATATATATATATATATATATATATATATATATATATATATATATATATGTGTGTGTGTGTGTGTGTGTGTGTGTGTGTGTGTGTGTGTGTGTGTGTGTCATTGTTTCAATGGACAGTGCGAGTATGGTAGGCCTTCAGTATTACTCTCACAAATGAACCATTTATCATCATATCGCTATGGTACGATCCTCAACCGTGATACATTATGTATTACATATTTGTCAATTCAGAATTGACAAGACGCATCATGTATGAAATTCCTGAAAAGTGTATTGTTCATTAGTTTCAAGAATCTTTCCTAACTGAAGCCTTTGCGGAAGCCCTCTCTTTAGTTTTTAAGTCGTTGCATTCCTTCAACCAAGGGGAAAGATCTAATTTAATAATGTGCTGCACTTTACTCAGTCTCATCCCAAGCCTTAGACATTGCTAAACTTTTCTATAATGTGTGATGTATCCTTTGTTTTCCTTCAGAATTGCCATCAGCTTGAATTGAGGACTGTCCACAGGACTTAGCGCTCAGGAGGAAGGAAGAAACATTAGGTTCCAACATCCCATTGACATCGGGGCCGTTAGAGCGCAAGCACAGATCCTTCCAAGGATGAGAAAAGGAACCATTGCGGTATTTGCCTGGAGCGATTTAGGGAACTCACAGAAAATTTAAATCTGTATGGCTGGACGCGAGACCCCAGTGTGCTAGGCACTACGCTACCTCACCCAGTCATTTTCGCTTAGGACATTTGGTATACCGCTGTGCACGTCATGCAAACTATTATGCTATGCCATGTCTACCTCCGGGACATATCCATTCTTCTAATCAGCCACCATAGACGGGAAATTCACTTGCTCTAACGATTTCTTCTCTAAACAGCTATTGAAACCGTCAAATAGGTAGAGATTACTGCATGGGATATCTATATAAATTGTTAAGAGCCAGATACAGGACATAAATTGTATCAACAGATGTTTTATTGGACGACCCTTTCTTGATCGGATTGTTTACCTTCCAAGATGCTACCCCAGTCGGGTGCAAAATGAATGTGTGCAACGGAAAACAATAAAGGCTAAAATGAAGATTTGTCCCTGTCTGATTCAAATGGCTCTGAGCAGTATGGGTCTTAACTTCTGAGGTCATCAGTCCCCTAGAACTTAGAACTACTTAAATCTAACTAACCTAAGGACATCACACACATTCATGCCCGAGGCAGGATTTGAACCTGCGCCCGTAGCGGTCGCTGGGTTCCAGACTGTAGCGCCTAGAACCGCTCGGCCACCTCAGCCGGCGGCCCTGTCTGACTACCCCCTGAAGCAGATCTCAGGATCTCTTAATTCTATAAATTACAATCTAAACATAAATGAATAATCAAGGCAACAAATCCTACTAAATGATAAACAATGTTCCTGCTTATATATTTATTGTAGATTAAAAACAAAAACATTTAGATTACGTTGTTTACATTTCGTAACTAAAATTACTAACCAATTGCCCAACTCTCCCCTTATAATGACTACGCGGTGTAATATCAATAACGCGAAATGACTGACATAATCTATATACCAAACACTAGAAGACACTACTATCAAAGATGATCTACAGTGTGTGGAATCTCACTGGAAATAAACTAACGTGATCACAGCTGTTATCTTTTATAGGCCTAATAAGCCGAAGCAATTTGCGATATCACCGCATGTACTACTGCGTCCTGTGGGTTGAAGTTTTGGTTCTTGAACTCGTCTGCGACGATGGAAGAACTCCAACCACAAATAAACTCTTTCAAATACTAGGACGGCAGAAGGCGGTCCTCTGACTAATATACTGGAATACTGTCTTCTCCTCTCTGTATTCTACAGACGAGAAATGCGAACTCCCAACCACAAGGACGGAGTTCAGATAACGTCTCAACGTAAGTATAGGCAGAGAACGTGCTCTCAATTACTGAACGCTACGTCCTCAACGACGACTTCCAACCAGGAGGTGAAGTCCGGAATCGTATAGGTTCGCAACAGTACAGAGCCTAACAGTTCTAAACTCTACTAATATCAAAGACAACAAGTCCGTCTGCATCGACAAAAGTTGATATCGAGCGACCGCCACACAAGGGCGCTCACAACGGAAGGCCACATCTGTCCAGCGCTGGCTTCCCAGCAAGGATTGACTCGTCTCCATGGTAGTTCCGAAAATGAGTCGTATTCCCGAAACCACGGAATATTCTCCCTCTCCACAGATTCTTCCGAACGCCGACCAACCATATTTTAGCCTTATCGTCCAGATCCGAAAGTGTGCGAGGAAAAACCTATACTCGTACAATGGCACATTTCTGAGTAAAAAACCTTGGAAATAACCCAGCATGCATGGTTTCCTATGTGCCGCTTCTTCGTTCCTGTCACCTGCGTCCAAGATTTTCAGCGTTCAGAAGTATTATCCGGTTATCCTTCTGGCCCCTACTACAATAGCGGCCGGCCGTAACTCTATTGTGCTCCAGAGTTCAGGTGCCACGACGTCTGTTTAGCTACTTCCTGTGTTTAAGCAGGACCAACACCTATGCGGTCCTTCCACCCAGAGCTTGAGTTCTGCCTGCCATTTCATCTCCACTGGCGTTCCAACCTCTACTAGCATAGGCAATCATTTATTACGCCGTTTTTTTATAATAAAGACACTCCGTAACCTTTCAAGCAATGTTGTTGTTGTTGTGGTCTTCAGTCCTGAGACTGGTTTGATGCAGCTCTCCATGCTACTCTATCCTGTGCAAGCTTCTTCACCTCCCAGTAACTACTGCTACCTACATCCTTCTGAATCTGCTTAGTGTATTCATCTCTTGGTCTACCTCTACGATTTTTACCCTCCACGCTACCCTCCAATACTAAATTGATGATCCCTTGATGCCTCAGAACATGTCCTACTAACCGATCCCTTCTTCAGTCAAGTTGTGCCACAAACTTCTCTTCTCCCCAATCCTATTCAATACCTCCACATTAGTTATGTGATCTACCCATATAACCTTCAGCAGTCTTCTGTAGCACCACATTTCAAAAGCTTCTATTCTCTTCTTGTCCAAACTATTTATCGTCCATGTTTCACCTCCATACATGGCTACACTCCATACAAATACTTTCAGAAACGACTTCCTCATACTTAAATCTATACTCGATGTTAACAAATTTCTCTTCTTCAGAAACGCTTTCCTTGCCATTGCCAGTCTACATTATATATCCACTCTACTTCGACCATGATCAGTTATTTTGCTCCCCAAATAGCAAAACTCCTTTACTACTTAAGTGTCTCATTTCCTAATCTAATTCCCTCAGCATCACTCGACTTAATTCGACTACATTCCAATATCCTCGTTTTGCTTTTGGTGATGTTCATCTTAAATCCTCCCTTCAAGACACTATCCATTCTGTTCAACTGATCTTCCAAGTCCTTTGCTGTCTCTGACAGAATTACAATGTCATCGGCAAACCTCAAAGTTTTTATTTCGTCTCCATGGATTTTAATACCTACTCCGAATTTGTCTTTTGTTTCCTTCACTGCTTGCTCAATATACAGATTGAATAACATCGGGGAACGGCTACAACCCTGTCTCACTCCCTTCCCAACCACTGCTTCCCTTTCATAACCCTCCACTCTTATAAGTGCCATCTGGTTTCTGTACAAATTGTAAATAGCCTTACGCTCCCTGTATTTTACCCCTGCCACCTTCAGAATTAGAAAGGGAGTATTCCAGTTAACAATATCAAAAGCTTTCTCTAAGTCTACAAATGCTGGAAACGTAGGTTTGCCTTTCCTTAATCTTTCTTCTAAGATAAGTCGTAGGGACAGTATTGCCTCACATGTTCCAACATTTCTACGGAATCTAAACTGATCTTCTCTGAGGTCGGCCTCGACCAGTTTTTCCATTCGTCTGTAAAGAATTCGCGTTAGTATTTTGCAGCTGTGGCTTATTAAACTGACTGTTCGGTAATTTTCACATCTGTCAACACCTGCTTTCTTTGGATTGGAATTATTATATTCTTCTTGAAGTCTGGGGGTATTTCGTCTGTCTCACACACCCAATAAGCGTTAACAATTATTTACAAGACGAACGTGACAATGTCAGTCTTCTTTATATATTTATGAATACGATATACAACCTATCACACGATACCTAACTGTGTTTATAGATCACGGCAAAGTATTATGGATCAATTCTTGTAAGGTGCGAAATTATTATTACAACCTTTGCATATCAATGTACATATTGGCAAAATGAGCCACAAATTTCTCGTTCAAAAATGTCGAGATCTGTTAACAGATCCAGTGTGACAAGTGTCTTTTTCAACGTGTGTCCTATGAAAGCCGTGAAGTGGTGTAGCACGGATCAGTATTCAACTCACACTTTTTCTTGCATACATTCCGGAATTGATCAAAGATGTCTACAAGGAAACGTATATCAGTATTCATATAAATACGTGCTTACTCTCCCATATAAGAGATCTCAAATTTCGTCTAGCATGATTTCATATTTAAAATTCATTATACAGTCTAAAGTAAGCTTACAGGAGAATGCAACTATGTTGGAAACGTATTTCAGCGAAGTTTCTCCAAATAATCCAAACATTCGTATGGGAAGGCACCTTTCCTTGTTACAAATTGAAATTTAGCATCGTCAGGATGTGAGATGCAATATCTCCTGACACATAGTTTCAGTGAGTTTCTGTAGTGGTGTCTTCTTGGACCTTAACGAGTCCAAGAAGCCCTTTGTAACACCCTTTACAATCCTCTTTGAAAATGAAATACATTTTTCAGTGTACTGAGGTATAACACTAACCTGGTCATTGCGCAAAGTCAGTTCAATCAGGGGATCGCATACGCAGTCAAATTGTGGGGAAACATTTACGTGCTGCACCACATAATTTATCTGTTAAATTACTATGATCTCAACACGACATTTCAACTTTACTAGCTAATGTCACCCCTCAGATATAACAATCACCTGGTTTCTCATACAATGATTGATCTGCAGACGTGATGTTCATAGGAACAGTGAAGTGATAAATCACTTCAACTTTCTTTGCAAGACCTCTAAACGCAGAAAGCAACAATCTTGCTTGTTTTCCCCATGTATGATAAAAAATGGCTCTGAGCACTATGGGACTCAACTGCTGTTGTTATTAGTCCCCTAGAACTTAGAACTACTTAAACCTAACTAACCTAAGGACATCACACACATCCATGCCCGAGGCAGGATTCGAACCTGCGACCGTAGCAGTCGCACGGTTCTGGACTGCGGGCCTAGAACCGCGAGACCGCCGCGGCCGGCCATGTATGATACAAAATAATTAAGCGTTAAGTCGTATGCACATACAATTTGATATGCAGCCAAAAATAGTACATATCGCTCTGTGACAGTAGTATGTGAGATAATGGGGTCACCTCTACACCTCAACAAAGTAGCAGCAAAGCCTTCAAAGTCGGCATATACAGTAAATAGCACTCGTTCGCTTGTGGTGACAATTTTTAAACTTTATAAATTTATTAGCCTCTGTAGGCTTATATATATACAGGGTGTTACAAAAAGGTACGGCCAAACTTTCAGGAAACATTCCTCACACACAAAGAAAGAAAATATGTTATGTGGACATGTGTCCGGAAACGCTTACTTTCCATGTTAGAGCTCATTTTATTACTTCTCTTCAAATCACATTTATCATGGAATGGAAACACACAGCAATAGAACGTACCAGCGTGACTTCAAACACTTTGTTACAGGAAATGTTCAAAATGTCCTCCGTTAGCGAGGATACATGCATCCACCCTCCGTCGCATGGAATCCCTGATGCGCTGTTGCAGCCCTGGAGAATGGCGTATTTTATCACAGCCGTCCACTCTACGAACACGAAGAGTCTCTACATTTGGTGCCGGTGTTGCGTAGACAAGAGCTTTTAAATGCCACCATAAATGAAAGCCAAGAGGAGTTGGGAATTCAGATCTCTGAAAAAAATCATTGAGTATTTGAATTCTTGGTGATTTCACCAAGTCTAGCACAGTATCTAGTGTCACACATATGTATATAAGTAACTGTTGTAGTGTCTATGCTCACTGTGCATCATATATGGAACGTGTTTCTCATTAGATTGTTGCAGTATATGAACATTAGCGTGCACCCAGCTCACAATCTATGCCCTATTATTTAGGAAATAATGTTCTCTTGGTACTCATAATGTGGAAATTATATATGCTTAAATTTATCTAGCTGATATTCCACTGTGAGTTTGCATTGAAGAACATATAGCACAGGCAGTTCAATTGCATCATATGTGCAGTTTAGTTTCACATTCACACATGCATTATTCTTATACATATAAAAAAGGATGTATGTATGAGTGTATGTCCATACTTATAAGTCTATGTCCAGCATCTCCTCGAAAATCAACCCATCGACTTCAACAAAATCTATTATGCATATGATTTGCTGTATGAGTGTCAGCACTGTGGAGGTTAGAACTTCTTAGCTGCCATAGGAGCAAGGGAAATACGTTTTCAGCCCCTGTAGGTTGACAGTCATGTTGCGTGGGCAGTATCAACATGCACTGCAGGAACTATATGTTTGGATTGGCTTGGCTGGTCAGGGAGGTGGAGGTAAAAGGGGGAGGATGAGATATAGGGAGAAGGAGATGCAGAGAGATTGGGGAAGATGAGATGGACACATGAGGAGAGGAGGAGATGGTGAGACAGGGAGTGGGAAGGATGCGATGGACAGATAGAGGACAGATGAGAGGACAGGCAGTGAAAGGGGGAAGGAGTAGATGGACGGATAGAGTGAAGGGAAGAGAAGATGCACAGACATAAGTGAGAGGAGGAGATGGACAGAGAGAGGGGGGGGGAGATGGACAGAGAGAGGGGAGGAGGATATGGACATGATTCTCTACCATATAATGCTGTGCTAAAAACAAATTGCGGCAAGTACTCGTAAAAAGCTTTTTGGTGAAGAACTCGAAAAACATTTACCTCTCCTCTGATCTATACGAAAATGCGGAACAGAGGACTCGACAACATGACCACATGCTGTCTGTTACTGATGGTATGAAAGCTAGCCTATAGACAGTTTGCGCGTGCACTGTGAAGCTTAAATCTTAACTACACTTAAAAAAGTACCAAAATTTCCTACAGTCCCAGATTCTTTCAACTATATATAGTTTCTTTAAAAACTACTTTTAATTTATTTATTTTTTAAGTTTTAAATGTTTATTTATGTGACACTGTCAGCAGAACGGTTCTTTTACCGTAGTATATGCATCCGGTGGTTGTCCTTTGTCATTACACGCCCTTTGTTTAAGAGCTTTTATAAAAGTTTCTTTTAAGTTAGCGTAACTTATTAGTGAAAATAAATTACAACTATCATTATTATATTCTATATTTCGTTTTTAAGAACAGTTTTTGTATTTGGATATTCCAAAATTCCTTGTTGTCATTCACAATACATGCCTGCCCCCAGAAGACCACTGCGCATTCATGTTATCAGCAAGAGACAGCGCGTGGTCGCATCTCTCGTTATACGATTGTACATAGACCAAAAGAACGGTAAGTCTGTTTTTAATTTTCTATTTTTCCGTCAAAAAGGTTTTTAGTTGGCACATTTTCTCCAGGTTACCTCTATACCTCTATTATTCTTCAACCATTCCATGTTTTTTTCAAGCTTGCCACGTATTAGGTCTTAATAGTTTCTCATATATTTTAACCTTGCCAGTAGATCACTATGGTATAATTTGTTTAGGTCCCATCCACCATATTGGTTTGAAATGCATGCATCCTGCTGTTTTACCAATGAACTACCACCTTCTAGTGGTGTTTTATTTTGATGGGCAACGAATGTTAAAATATTTTTAGAAAATTATTGTGTCAGTGGATGTTTTGGAATTGTTGTTCCTTCTTGATTTATTGTTATGCAGATGCTCACCTGAAGATGAAGCTCCTGGTGCCTGGAAACCTATAGTCATCTAAAAATAAAGGATTAATTACGGTGGAAGTGGTTTATTAATACCCAATGTGATTACTCATAGATCTGATTGCCCTATCTACAAGGTTGTTGACATTTTCAGAAATTTCTTCCACAAATTAAGGTCTATGTTTGGTCCCAGTAGACTTCTCTTGGCAAGTAATGCCCTCTGGCCTATACTAGTCTACTTTTTATCTCCTCCTCACTTCATCCCTCATATTTTGCTTCAAAGATAGAATTCCTCGACTTCGTCTACTTCATGATCCCCAAATATGACGTTAAATTTCTCGGGCTTCAGAAGGGTTGGTCTCTTGAAAATGATATTTACATGTTCACTCACCAGATTTTACAATCATTAGTTAATAAAACAGCATCGCTCGGTATTTTTCTACGATCTAACTAAAGCATTTGACTGTTTGAATCACAGTATTCTCCAAGATAAACTGAAGTTTTATGGATTGATGGAAGAGTAAACCAATGGATAATCTCATATATAACCAAAAGCATGCAGGAAACTGTACTCAGTAATTCAACTAATGTAGTCTGGGTATATAGTTGTTACTGGGGTGAAACCATGCTTTGGGTTCCCCAAGACTCATTCTTTGGTACACCATTGATCCTCAAATATGTAAACGATCTTCTGCCTAATATGCAACAAACAGAATTAGTTCTTGTTGTAGATGGTACTAGTACTGTAATAAATCCAAGTGTACATACAGATACTGACGTAATGGGAAACAAAGTTATTAAGAGTATCATTCACTGGCTTCCTGTGAATGGCTTCACACTCAATTTTGAAAAGACACATCATAATCGAATCTGCACATCTAATAGTACAAAACTAATGATAAGTGTAACACGTGGCGAGGAAATAATGAATAAGGTGGAAACTTCAAAATTCGTAGGTGTTCATATCAATGAGAACTTAAATTGTAAAAAGCACATTTTCAAACTTAGTTCAGTCACATCTGCACTTAGAATTATTTCAAATCTTGCGAAAGGCAAATGAGTACATTGATATTTTTTCATATTTTCATTCAGTAACGTCATATGGAATAACGTCCTGAGGTAACTCATCTTTAAGAAAGAAAGTCTTCACCGTGCAAAACCATTTTGTAAGAATAATATCTGGTGCTCACCCACGACCATTTGAGTTCAGCATTCTGACTACTGATTCACAGTATATTTATTCTCTCCTAAAGTTTGTTGTAAATAGTTCACTACAGTTCAAAAGGAACAATGATGTGCGTAATTACAATACCAGAAGGAAAAAATGACGTTCATTATTCCACATGAAGGTCATCTTTAGCACAAAAAGGGGTGCACAGTGGTGCAACAAAAACTTTTGATCACTTAAGAGGTGATGTAAAATGTCAGACAGCAAAGTAAAATCTGAAACCAAACTGAGAAAATCTCTCCTTGGCAACTCCTTCCATTCCGTAGAAGAATTTATATTACTGTATTGCATCTGTCTTCTTCTGCAGAAGAAAATGATGATGGTGGTGGTGGTGGTTAGTGTTTAACGTCCCGTCGACAACGAGGTCATTAGAGACGGAGCGCAAGCTCGGGTTAGGGAAGGATTGGGAAGGAAATCGGCCGTGCCCTTTCAAAGGAACCATCCCGGCATTTGCCTGAAGAGATTTAGGGATATACAGAATGAACAGTAGGCGCGAAACGCTTCATCCCTATCACACACCGTTTTTAATCGGAGCACTTTGTTCTCAGTATGTCACTCTTATTATTCCCTCTTGGTTCTTTTACATATTGCATATATAGCGTGAAAAGACTTACATGGAACTAATCGAATAATTACATCGCGGATAATGGAATCAACTAAGATATGAAACAATGACTACGATCAGACTTACAATCTCTAGATAAACACTGTACCTCCGCTGTCCATTCCATACACAATTCGCCAACACGCTTTCGTTGCTGATTTAACTTATGGCGCGTTGCCACAACATACAATTTATGCTCAAAATGTACAAAACTCAACAAATTTCAATGAAGCAGGGACCTTGCGTGAAAAAGGCTATTGCAGTAGATTATACAAAAAGGAACTAGAACTAAGTAGGAGTGCACTCAGATCTACAGGCTCATCAACTTTTCTTACCTTGCAATAGAGCAGGAAATGTTTCGATAGTTTCCCACCTCTTTTTAACTCACTTGCCCTTAATCATTTCGGCTGTCCGAGCATGTTTCCGGGACTGACACAAACTTCTATATATCGTACTGACAACTGATTACTGCGACCGCTAGTGACAAGTGGAAAATTCGGATAGGAGTCCCGGTCCAGCACTAATTTTTAT
Source organism: Schistocerca gregaria (assembly GCF_023897955.1). Lineage (NCBI taxonomy): Eukaryota > Metazoa > Arthropoda > Insecta > Orthoptera > Acrididae > Schistocerca > Schistocerca gregaria. The sequence continues at coordinate 366,306,496 of NC_064924.1, forward strand.
GTGTCACCAATAGGTAATTTCTTCACACGTAACACAGATAATATCAGAAAGATTCTGCGCCGCGCGAGATTAGCCGAGCGGTGTAGGGCGCTGCGGTCATGGACTGTGCGGCTGGTCCCGGCGGAGGTTCGAGTCCTGCCTCGGGCATGGGTGTGTGTGTTTGTCCTTAGGATAATTTAGGTTAAGTAGTGTGTACGCTTAGGGACTGATGGCCTTGGCAGTTAAGTCCCTTAAAAAAAAAAAAGATTCTGCAAAAGCGAATAAATTTCTTACGAATTCTAAGAATAAATAAGACATTCAGCGCTTATTTCTTCCTAATAATAAACTAAGAGCTTAAAACTTTTATCATTGTGATCTTTAACTATGAAAACTGAATGATGATTGAGAATTATTAGTTTCAGATAAAGTTCGTGGGAGAGAAACACCTCAAGAGAAATCTGTGCCACCGTAGGTCAAGTCACTTTATGCTTTCTTGGAGTAATGAAAATTACTGAGACTTTAGTTGTAATTTTCACCATTAAAATAAATTCAAGGCGGTATTTACAACAATTACCTGAAAATGGCATTTAAATAATTCCGTCACAGGTATAACGTATTCGTTAGAAACGATACTGCACCTTTCAAGTACGGTACCGTTGTGGAAGCTGGGAAGCCGATGTGGTCCGCGAATATATTCTCTAATCAAATGTAAAATATTTATTGCGAAAACGATCTGTTAAATAAAAGATTACTCCAAAGATATTGAGTTAGCCCCATAAGCCGTGATTTTCAGAAAATTTGGCTTCATGTTACTTTAAATTAATTACCTCTAAATTTTTTTACGCTAAATGCTTCTCTCTAAACCCTAAATAAGCGTTCGATTATAGCCATAGTTCACAAAGATGTTTTTAAACACATGGTAGGCGCATTTAGAAGATGCACAAAAACACAGAGAAGATCGATTCATATCTTATTTCTGGTGAAAGGATATCTTTGAATAGTTACGTTTTAAGTTGGGTTCAAAGTGCATACATCTAGAAATACATATGAGTCGTCGACCTGTGTGTAGGATCGTTTCATGGCGAAATAAAACTTGCACGTAGAGCATTTCTATTTCATGTGATCTTTAACTCTTTTCAAAAGGTAAGGAAATGCTGTTTCAAAGTACTATGCCTCGTCGTGCACTCTTCGAATGTGATTATGATGGAATGTCCATACTCCTTGCTGTTTTCATTCTTGTTGGACTAGCATCCCAAGAGAAGAAACAAGGCGTATGACAGCACCCAGTTTGTGAGACAGGTCGACCCGACTCACATTATTGTCATCAATAAAAACAGCTGGAAACGCTTTTGCAACGTCTGCGTACCTGCTAACGTGTACTGGCCTACATTCAACGATACAAGAAATGGAACAAGTTGTTACGTGAAATAAGAAAGTATGTCTCTGTGACCTAAAAATAAAACAAAAACTGAAATTAAGTTCTCGGCCAGAAATCAATTTCGTCGTGTGCAGACACTTACGCATTTTTTGGATCCGCCTCTCAACGGCCTCCAAACTGCGCAGTTCTGCTGCATTCACCCTAGGGAACCCACAAGCGATAACTTGCAGGTAGTTGTCATCAGCTAGTGACATTAAAAGCAACGGAATTAACATTAAGAGGGCAACGGTAATTCCACTGTTAAATGCAGAGGAAAGAGCAGATAGGTGGAAATAATACATTGAAAGCCTCTATGAGGGTGAAGATTTGTCTGATGTGATAGAAGAAGAAACAGGAGTCGATTTAGAAGAGATTGGGGATCCAGTATTAGAATCGGAATTTAAAAGAGCTTTGGAGGACTTACGGTCAAATAAGGCAGAAGGGATAGATAACATTCCATCAGAATTTCTAAAATCATTAGGGCAAGTGGCAACAAAACGACTATTCACGTTTGTGTGCAGAATATATGAGTCTGGCGACACACCATCTGACTTTCGGAAATGCATCATCCACACAATCCCGAAGACGGCAAGAGCTGACAAGTGCAAGAATTATCGCACAATCAGCTTAACAGCTCATGCATCGAAGGTGCTTACAAGAATAATACACAGAAGAATGGAAGAGAAAATTGAGAATGCGCTAGGTGACGATCAGTTTGGCTTTAGGAAAAGAAAAGGCACGAGAGAGGCAATTCTGACGTTACGGCTAATAATGGAAGCAAGGCTAAAGAAAAATCAAGACACGTTCATAGGATTTGTCGACTTGGAAAAAGCGTTCGACTATATAAAATGGTGCAAGCTGTTCGAGATTCTGAAAAAAGTAGGGGTAAGCTATAGGGAGATACGGGTCATATACAATATGTACAACAACCAAGAGGGAATAATAAGAGTGGACGACCAATAACGAAGTGCTCGTATTAAGAAGGGAGTAAGACAAGGCTGTAGCCTTTCGCCCCTACTCATGAATCTGTACATCGAGGAAGCAATGATGGAAATAAAAGAAAGGTTCAGGGATGGAATTAAAATACAAGGTGAAAGGATATCAATGATACCATTCGCTGATGACATTGCTATCCTGAGTGAAAGCGAAGAAGAGTTAAATGATCTGCTGAACGGAATGAACAGTCTAATGAGTACACAGTATGGTTTGAGAGTAAATCGGAGAAAGACGAAGGTAATGAGAAGTAGTAGAAATGAGAACAGCGAGAAACTTAACATCAGGATTGATGGTCACGAAGTCAATGAAGTTAAGAAATTCTGCTACCTAGGCAGTAAAATAACCAATGACGGATGGAGCAAGGAGGACATCAAAAGCAGACTCGCTATGGCAAAAAGACATTTCTGGCAAAGAGAAGTCTACTAATATCAAATACCGGCCTTAATTTGAGGAAGAAATTTCTGAGGATGTACAGACGTACATCATCAGAAATTTCTTTCTCAAATTAAGGCCAGTATTTGATATTAGTTCTAAATCGACTCCTGTTTCTTCTTCTATCACATCAGACAAATCTTCACCCTCATAGAGGCTTTGAATGTATTCTTTCCACCTATCTGCTCTCTCCTCTGCATTTAACAGTGGAATTCCCGTTGCACTCTTAATGTTACCACCGTTGCTTTTAATGTCACCAAAGGTTGTTTTGACTTTCCTGTATGCTGAGTCTGTCCTTCCGACAATCATATCTTTTTCGATGTCTTCACATTTTTTCTGCAGCCATTTCGTCTTAGCTTCCCTGCACTTCCTATTTATTTCATTCCTCAGCGACTTGTATTTCTGTATTCCTGACTTTCCCGGAACATGTTTGTGCTTCCTCCTTTCATCAATCAACTGAAGCATTTCTTCTGTTACCCATGGTTTCTTCGCAGCTACCTTCTTTGTACCTATGTTTTCCTTCCCAACTTCTGTGACGGCCCTTTTTAGAGACGTCCATTCCTCTTCAACTGTGTTGCCTACTGCGCTATTCCTTATTGCTGTACCTATAACGTTAGAGAACTTCAAACGTATCTCGTCATACCTTAGAACTTCCGTATCCCACTTCTTAGCGAATTGATTCTTCCTGACTAATGTCTTGAACTTCAGCCTACTCTTCATCACTACTATATTGTGATCTGAGTCTATATCTGCTCCTGGGTACGCCTTACAATCCAGTATCTGATTTCGGAATCTCTGTCTGACCATGATGTAATCTAATTGAAATCTTCCCGTATCTACCGGCCTTTTCCAAGTATACCTCCTCCTCTTGTGATTCTTGAACAGGGTATTCGCTATTACTAGCTGAAACTTGTTACAGAACTCAATTAGTCTTTCTCCTCTTTCATTCCTTGTCCCAAGCCCATATTCTCCTGTAACCTTTTCTTCTACTCCTTCCCCTACAACTGCATTCCAGTCGCCCATGACTATTAGATTTTCGTCCCCCTTTACATACTGCATTACCCTTTCAATATCCTCATACACTTTCTCTATCTGTTCATCTTCAGCTTGCGACGTCGGCATGTATACCTGAACTATCGTTGTCGGTGTTGGTCTGCTGTCGATTCTGATTAGAACAACCCGGTCACTGAACTGTTCACAGTAACAGACCCTCTGCCCTACCTTCTTATTCATAACGAATCCTACACCTGTTATACCATTTTCTGCTGCTGTTGATATTACCCGATACTCATCTGACCAGAAATCGTTGTCTTCCTTCCACTTCACTTCACTGACCCCTACTATATCTAGACTGAGCCTTTGCATTTCCCTTTTCAGATTTTCTAGTTTCCCTACCACGTTCAAGCTTCTGACATTCCATGCCCCGACTTTTTAGAACATTATCCTTTCGTTGGTTATTTAATCTTTTTCTCATGGTAACCTCCCCCTTGGCAGTCCCCTCCCGGAGATTCGAAAGGGGGACTATTCCGGAATCTTTTGCCAATGGAGAGATCATCATTACACTTCTTCATCTACAGGCCACATGTCCTGTGGATACACGTTACGCGTCTTTAATGCAGTGGTTTCCATTGCCTTCTGCATCCTTATGTCGTTGATTACTGCTGATTCTTCCGCCTTCAGGGGCAATTTCCCACCCCTAGGACAAGAGAGTGCCCTGAACCTCTATCCGCTCCTCCGCCCTCTTTGACAAGGCTGTTGGCAGAATGAGGCTGACTTCTTATGCCGGAAGTCTTCGGCCGCCAATGCTGATTGTTTATCAAAATTTAGGCAGTGGCGGGGATCGAACCCGGGACCTAAAACGTTTTGATTATGAATCAATGACGCTACCCCTAGACCACGGGTAGCTGTATTTATGACAATCTATTCACCTGACCAAAAGTTTTCTTCCTCCTGCCACCGAACTTCACTAATTCCCACTATATCTAACTTTAACGTATCCATTTCCCTTTTAAAATTTTCTAACCTACCTACCCGATTAAGGGATCTGACATTCCACGCTCCGATCCGTAGAACACCAGTTTTCTTTCTCCAGATAATGACGTCCTCCTGAGTAGTTCCCGCCCGGAGATCCGAAAGGGGGACCATTTTACCTCCCGAATATTTTACCCAAGAGGACGCCATCATCATTTAACCATACAGTATAGCTGCATGCCCTTGGGAAATATTACGGCCGTAGTTTCCCCTTTCCTTCAGCCGTTCACAGTACCAGCACAGCAAGACCGTTTTGGTTATGTTACAAGGCCAGATCAGTCAATCATTCAGACTGTTGCCCCTGCAACTACTGGAAAGGCTGCTGCCCCTCTTCAGGAACCACACGTTTGTCTGGCCTCTCATCAGATACCCCTCCATTGTGGTTGCACCTACGGTACCGGTATCTGTATCGCTGAGGCACGCAAGCCTCCCCACCAACGGCAAGGTCCATGGTTCATGGGGGAGGGGTTTCTTCATGTATGCTTGCTAATAACATATATCTTTGTGCATGTTCTAGAGTATCACAATAATGTGTAATGGTTTTAATCTTGAAAAGATAAAATATTAAGAATTGCAATGCAGCTGAAATCGAATACTTCTGACAACTATACGTATTATTCATTAGTTAACTTCTTGGAGGCTCATTCGAATTTGTCGACATTTCGTTCGAAATTCTGGAAACATTAGAAGAAACAGGAAATAAATCTGACATTTGAATTGTGATTCGAAAGATAATTGTCGTGTTAATTAAATTCCAAACAAAAGTGCAGTACCTTCCTAGCCCAGAGAAAACAGAGACAGTAACAGCTTTCAGTTACAAAGAAATGACTGTAAAATTTTTGGTTAAACAAAATCTGAACATGATTTGTATAAATGGAAGAACGATCTACATGAAATACAAGATATGCACCAAAATAAAACTTGCAAAAATGTGAAAGAACAATTATTCGGAAGATTTAGAACTCAAGACAGTCAATGCACAATTACTTAGGGTGATCTCTGAACTTCAGATTAAACAGATTCAGTAAATTACATGGAAAAGAAAAAGGAATTCTCAAAATTACGAAGTTAACTTCGAGTAATCATGTACTGTGTATTCATTTGTGAGAATAGGAATTTATTTTTGCATCCGTTACACAGGTGGGCGTAGGTAACCATTCCCTGTGGTCAAAAGAATATTGTGAAAGAGGATTAAGGTGAAAAACAAAATATGCAGCGTTTTAAAAAAAATGTTTGTATCTAGCGTAATTAAATATAGTTGGCAGAACCTCAGTCCTTGACCCATTCGTAGGTCAGGTGACGTGATACACACCTCCTGGAAGCATGACGATGCTCCTCAAATGTACCACAATAGGCCGCTATTTCGATAGCACTAGTGCAGTGAATGTGTGTGCAGTGAACAATCTTTTTAATCAGTCTCCAAATAAGATACACGTTATCTTCTCTAGTAAATGTTGCTTGGCGTACAAGCCAAGTGTCTTCCTTCGTGTCAGTATTCATTTAGCCAGTGATAGATCAAGGTCACAGACGGAGAAAAATACCTAAACACCACATACAACTGTACCAGACACTGACCTGTACTCAGAATCAGTATGACATAGACAAGAATTATTACAAAACATATTCCGATGTCAGTTCCATGGATACCATCGACTGAATGCGTAGAACAGCAAATCACGTCTTTATACTGAAGCAGTAGAGTAGAATAGACTCTGAGCTGACAAATGTGATGGCACAGCGATATGCTCATATATGGATGGCGGTAGTATCGCGCACACGAGGAATAAAAGGATAGTACATTGGTGTAGCTGTCATTTGTAGACAGGTGATTCAAGTGAACGGGTTTCCGACGTGACTGCTGACGCACGACGGGAATGAACAGATTTTGAACGCGGAATGGTAGTTGGAGCTAGACACATGGGACATTCCATCTCGCAAATCGTTAGGGAATTCAATATTCCGACATCCACAGTGTCAACAGTGGGCTGAGAATATCAAATTCCAACCACAACCTATCACTACACACAGCACAGTGACCGACGGCCTTCGCTTTACGACTGAGAGCAACGAAGTTTGCGTAGAGTTGTCAGTACTAAGAGACAAGCAACATGCATGAAATAACCCCAGAAATCAATGTGGGATGTATGATGAGGGTATCCGTTACGTCAGTGTGGCGAAATTTGGGGTTAACGGGCTCTGAGAAAATACGACCGACACACAAGTGTCTTTGATAACAGTACATCGCCTGCAGCGCCTCTCCCGGTGACCACATCGATTGGACCCTAGGCTGCTGGAAAACAGTGGTCTGGTCAGAAGAGTCGAGATTTCAGTTGGTAAGAACTGTTGATAATGTTCGAGTGGGTCCCAGGCCCCACGAAGCCACGGACCCAAGTTGTCAACAAGGCACAGTGGAAGCTGACGGTGGCTCCGTAATGGTGTGGGTTGTGTTCATGGAACAGAACAACTAAACCATACGTGAATTCTTGGACAGCACTTGGAGCCATTTATGAACTTCAAGTTCCTAAATAAAGATGGAATGTTCATGTACGACAGTGTGCCATGTCACCAGGCCCCAGTTGTTTGCGACTGGTTTGAAGAACTTTGTGGGCAATTCGAGCGAATGGTTTGGTCATCTTGATCGCCCGATATAAATGCCATCGAAAATTTATAAAACATAATCGAGTGGTCGTGCACAAAACCCTGCACTGGAAACACTTTCGTGATTATTCACAGCTATAGAAGCAACATGGCCAAGTATTTCTACAGGAAACTTCCAAAGACTTGTTAAACCCATGTCTCTTCGATGTGTTAGACGACGATGGGCAATAGGATGTCCAACACGACATTAGGAAGTATCTCATGACCTTTATCACCTCAATGTGTGTGTGTGTGTGTGTGTGTGTGTGTGTGTGTGTGTGTGTGTGTGTGTTTAAGAACGAAGCTAATTCCAGTCAATCACAAGGTGCTCGGAATTCCAGCCAGCCAGTCAGGCAGCAGCACATGGCCGAGGCAGCAGTACCTGGCCGAGACAGAAGCAGAAACAGGGAAGTAACCGATTTTGTGTCTTTTACGAGTTCCTAACCAGGAGCAAATTGTATAATTTCATCTGTGTGTTGTGCTAGTTGAGTGTCTTGAGTTTCTGTGTATTAATTTAATATCTAATAGCCACAGTTCTCGTGTTTTAGTTTGCGTCAGAAACTAAACCGATTTTGTGATACACTATAAGTTCCTAATCAGGATCAAATTATTTAGTTTCACTGAGTGCTTCAGTCATTAGGTTTTTGCATCTCTGGGTATTAATCTAATTTATTAAATACAGTTCCTGTGTCTTCATCAGCGTCTACAGTAGAGTTCTGCAGCACATGCCGATAGTTTGTTATCTAGGTAGTTTAGTTTTACACGGTCTTTAGTATGGATAGGGACTGTGACTTGTGTATGGATGCGAGTCTAGTTGGTGACACTTCGCTTTCGGCTCCAGGCAGTGATAGCTTTGGTTAAGCAGATTCAAGCTGCAGTGGGTGGACACCACTGTTGTGGGCTGGCCATGGGGATCCAACGGATGGCCAGCATGTCCGAGTCCTCCAATCAGTCCTCACCAGTGGCCCCAGGGCATAGCAGGTGACGAAAGACTTCCCTAGGGGCCGCACGTAAGGCCTCCCCAGTTAGTCTGACAAACAGTTTCCAGGTGCAGTCTATGGCTGACACTGTCATTCAGAAGCCATTGCCTGTCCTGTTTCAGAGGAAACCACCCAGCCTGCAAGATCCAGACAGTCGCAGGGGGTGGGATTATTGATATGTGGGAGCCCCTTAGGGACATGGCCGCCAAGAAGGGGAAGAAAACCAATGTACACTCTATGAACATAACGGGTGGAGTCATTAGAGATGTGGAATGGGTCCTTCAGGATTCTATGAAGAGCACAGGGTGCAGCCAGCTGCAGATGATGGCTCAAGTTGATACCAATGATGTGTGTCAGTTTGGACTGGAAGAGATTCTCTCTGGTTTCGAGCAGCTAACAGAAGTGGTAAAGGCTGCCAGTCTTGCTTGCGAGACGAAAGCAGAGACGATCATATGGAGCATAGCCGACAGTACCGGCTGCAGACCTCTGGTGCAGAGCCGACTAGAAGGGTCTGAATCAGAGTCTCAGACGGTTCTGCAACCGTGTAAGTAGCAGATTCCTTGACTTGCACCATAGGGTAGTTGGGTTTCAGGTTCCGCTGAATAGGTCATAGTTCACTACACACAGGAGACGACTACAAGGGTAGCAGGGGCTGTGTGTTTTTTAGGTTACAGGGCCTCAGAATGGCTTCAGTCACAAAGGGTGCAGCGCCAACACAGAAACCATCGGTATAACAGTTGTAAACTGTCGTAGCTGTTTTAGGGATGTATTAGAGCCCCAAGCGCTAATAGAAAGCATTGATGCTCCAATCGCTAGAGGCAGTGAAAGCTGGCTAAAGCTGGAAATAAGTTCAAACGAAATTTTTGTAAAGAACCTAACGGTATTCCGAAAGGATAGGCTAAACACAGTTGGCGGTGGCGTGTTTGTTGCTGTTAGAAGAACTTTATCTTGTCGAGAAATTGAAGTAGATAGTTCCTGCGAGTTAGTATGGGCAGAGGTCATTGTTGACAACAGGAATAAAATGATAATTGGATCCTTTTACCGACCTCCCAGTTCAGATGATACAATTGCGGAAAGGTTCAAAGAAAACTTCAGTCTGATTACAAACACATACCCGACTCATTCAGTTATAGTTGGTGGGGGCTTTAGTTTACCCTAGATATGTTGGCGAAAGTGCGTGTTTGATTCCGGAGACACGGATAAAACATCATCCGAAATTGCACTAAACGAGCATTTAGTTCAGAAGTCCACGCGAATAATAAACTGTTGTGAAAACACACTTGACCTCTTAGCAACAAATAATCCTGAGTTAATAACGAGCAGCAAAACGGATACTGGGATTAGTGAACACAGGGTTGTCGTGACAAGACGAAATATTGTATCCGCCTAATCCTCCAAAAATAAAAGAAAAACATACCTGTTCAAAAAAGCAGATACAAATTCACTTGACGCCTATCTGAGAGACAACATCCACACCTCTCAAATTAACAGTGTAAGTGTAGACCATATGTGAACCCTCCATCAGGCACTTAAAAATGGTTTGCAAACCATCCGTGTGGATGTAGATGTAGATCACATATGCATGGTAGCTATCCACACAACATTTTCAGCAACCTTCCAACTGCTTCATAAAACATTTTCTAGTCCATGCACTTTGTAATTACTAACCAGCACAGTTTGGAAAGAAAACAACAATGTAACTGAGTATTATTAAGCAAACTGGTGTTTACTATCTTTCATTGTAACTTAACAAAGATCATAATAGAACGGAACGACAGAGAAGAGAATTCAAAAATGGTTAAAATGGCTCTGAGCGCTATGGGACTTAACATCTGAGGTCATCAGTCCCCTAGGGCTTAGAACTACTTAGACCTAACTAACCTAAGAACATCACACACATCCATGCCCGAGGCAGTATTCGAATCTGCGACCGTAGCGGTCGCGCGGTTGCAGACTGAAGCGCCTTGAACCGCTCGGCCAGAAGAGAATTCCATAAAAATCAATGCGCAGGCGAAAGAACTCACAAATACGGATAGTACAGGAATGGGAAGAAAAGCTTCTTCTGACAAATTGTAATGGAAAGCTCCAACTCTTTGTGACACAGCAACTCGATATTTTTGAGTATAGGACGTCCCCTACAAACCCTATCGAAAAAAGTAGAATTATATAGTGTCATACCTCTAAGGAGCACACGGAAGTATAACTGTGAACTGATTTACAGTTGTATTAGTTGCAAACAGATATAATGTGGGAGACGCCAATGAGTTTAAGAAGCTTAACATAGATTCTTAAGAAACAGGATGTCGGGACACGGACTTGTCTGTATCCCACTCCGAACTTTCCATATTTAGATACTCTTTGTTCCAACGTCCCCAGCCTCGTCCGGAATTTATCGAATGTAAGAGCAGTACAACGCCGCGTTCTTTCACTTCTCTCGCAGCAAGGTCGCCGCGGCGGCGCGGCTTCACAGCAGCTGCACCAGTGTCCAGTAACAGGTAAAGTCAGCCGCTCAGTTAAGACTTACCAGCTGCTAACGTCGCACACCTTGAATAACGGAAATGTACTACACTGAATGTCTCGCACAGCTTTACACTGCAGCCACTTTGATGAAGGTTGACCGGTTGCTTGAGTCATGTTCCAGATCGCCTGTCGCTCTTGATATTTTCTATCTTCTTCTCCGAATACTTCCTGATGAACGCTACGATCTATCGATAGATGCTTAAATGTACGTTTTCCGCAACATAAAATGCGTATTTCTTACCATTCACATATTTTTCCAAAAATATCAAAACTGGAATAACATCCTATGTTTTACTGCAGCACTCAAGGCAAAAAAACAGTGCAGAATGCAATATAATATCCTTTTTTTCTGAAAGCCTTCCGAAAGTGCATTGCGAATGTAGTGCGATATTTTTTTTTCTTGCAGCTCGATGTTAGACGCGAAGTAAATTCGACACTGTTTGGGTGCCTCAAAAGTAAATTCTTCGTCTTGTTTACACAACGGATTCAAAAAGAAGTCAAAACTCAGCTTACGTTTGTTACATCGAGCGTGTAATGTGAATTATTTGAGGTGTGAGCTCAAGCAGTGGCGTAAAGAACGATCCCGCACACAGCGCAATGCAGAGCGGTGGTGTTTGGGGGAGGTGGGGAGGGGGCGTACTCCGTGTTAGGGGGGGGGGGAGTAGGGAAAAATGTCTTAAACTGCGTTCATTGCACAGAAAATGGTTATCAAAAAAAAACGACCAATCAAAAACGATACCCATATTTTAGTCCTGAATAATCTATATTTTATAGTATTTATTTGATCTCGATTACAAAAGCTTTTTTCCATTTCTTGCTAAAAACCCGATGAAAACCGGCCAATCAATTCGCTATAGCAGCAGTGCTAAAATTTTTGGTTTTTAAATATAATGTTTGGTCCAAAAATGTCCATTGCTTTACAATATTCGTTATTATAAGAGAAATGAAAATCGAGAAATGCTATTCTAATAACATTGTCCAATTAGAAACTAGCTATAAACGTGACATGAGAATCGGTACAGCACTGCTGAGACAATAATATACGTGCCTGTTGCCATGTGGTGTGACCTGTAAGGTGGTAAACGTGTGTGTGCAGTCTGTGAGAATTGCCCCATCTTGTCCATTGAAACGTCCCCTTTGAAAAATTATACAAGACTGTGCTTAAACTGACACACAATATTTTTAGCGCAACGCAATCTGACTTTCAAAAATCCCTACAAAAGACTGGCCCTGACTAACATTAACCTATACGTTTTACATATCACTTACCTCACAAAAATTTTGGTTACTCGAACTACTGCAATACAGCGAGCACCACTACTGCCAGCTAAATAAAAGATTCAATCTACGGAAAGCACTAACTACTGATAGGCATAGTTAGCAAATGAAACATTTTGATAGAGAACAAACAATGTATTTACCTTAACAGTCATAATATATATATCAGTTCATGACATCCAGTCTTACAAATTTCAGAACTCCGCCATCTCTCTCCCCACATCCACCACTGCTGGCGGCTCACCTCCAACTGCGCAACGCTACGCGCTGTTAGCATCCAGCTGCCGGTGCCCAACACTACAATGGCGAGTATTACAACAATACAAACCAGCCACAGACTGCACACGGCACAGCCAGTGATTTTCATACAGAGCGCTACGTGGCGGCGGCGTTACCAATAAAAAAACCTAAACAGCCTACTTACATAGCCCCCATGCTCCCCACAAAAAAATTTACAAATTGTTTTGGGCAGTGGCCAATACAGATTTGAAAATTTTTCTCATAATTACAATAACAAAGAAAGGAAATGCACACACTTATCGATACAATGTTGGTCAAAAGCTAAAATTTTCTTACAGTCCATAAAGACATTCATGATCATTTATCACAGTAAAATAGTAGTGTTTTTCTCAAAGACTGAGCAATAAAAGAAAATGCACATGGAAGTAGTGGATTTCCATGCAGTCTTGAAGAAGTAGTGTTGTCCTTCCAACGGAAAGACAGTGCTGACTCTTGACATGCAGACAGGCAATGGGCCACAGCAGAGTCAGTTGATGTTGAAGACTATCGGTAGGTAGGTCATCACAGAGCAGACCCACTGTAGTCCTGGTAGAGATTACTATTGGTGGGCCACCAGAGGTGCAGACCCACTGCAGTCCTTGTAGAAATAATGGTATTGGTGGGTCATGAAAGGTGTAGACCCACTGTAGTCCTTGTAGAAATAATGGCACTGGTGGGTCATCAAAGGTGTAGACCCACTGTAGTCCTTGTAGAGATAGCCAGCAGCCATCTGTTAAGACTGTGCAGGCGCACAATCACCATTGAAGAGTCTTGCAGATAATATAGCAAATCCATAACCGCCACTTGTGCACTCACAAAAATTGTTTTTGAAATGTCCTTACAACCAGCAATGCTGTTATCCAGTCCCTTACTGAATTATTAACACACATGCAAACACTATTGGTCCCTGCTTCTCACATATTGTCCATACACTATGACCAAAAGAAACGTGTGCAGTGAAATGTAATTTACAAGTTACTTAATTTGATGAACTGGTGGCAATTACAATTTTATAACATAAGAATACAATAACAAAGGTACAAAATATATCATTAAAGAACAAAACAATACAGATAACATTTGCAGTAATACAGGCTTTACAAAAGAATCGAAATAACATATACATTAGTGTTACAGGAACTGTGACAGGAGCACATACATAAAAAATCAGAGTAACTTTTGAAACATCAACTTCACACATGAGAATTAGAACAAAACAGAATAAATAATGTGTAAACATCTTTACAAAGTAAATAACATATTATTGATGCAAATTATATTTGAGGATAACAGTATTCCTCATCATAGTGAATGTAGCTTAGTATTAGAACAGAAAAAATTCTATGAAAAAGTACACAAGGGTACACAAACACATAGTGGGATAGCACAAAGAAAGGACAGGGTTTGTTTTACTGCAGTATTTTACAAACAAAACTTTCTTTACTTCTCGGAGATCTCCCTTCATTCTTCATTATTTCCAAAAAGTCATATCAAAGCCTGCTTTCTGTATTATCCTCACATCCTCTTTCAAAAATAGTTTTTCTCCACTATACACTACTTTTTTGGCCAAACCATTTTCTTATAGCTTCTCAATGCATTTCTTCCAATTCATCATAGTTATTTTCTTATATAGTCTACCCCCTCTTAAGCTAACTTAAAATCTACTGAGCTCAGATGCTAAACAAAGGACGAGGCAATGCAGCAGCACAAAACAATTTACACAAAAAGCAATGATAAAAAAATGGAAATTGGCAAAAAAGGCAGCAATATTACAACTAATATAAGGCAATGCGCAGCAAACAGGAAAAATAAATCAGTAATAAAATTGGCTTAACCCAGTAATACAAAGTGACATTCAGTAGCACTATGAATGGCAAACAGCCGCAGCAAATGCTATAACTTATACCTAATCATGACAAAGCTCAAGCAGAAAAACTGTTACACTAAAGACAAGAATGCAGATAAGGACAACGTCTATTCACATCTTAATGTCTACGCAATTAAAGTGGTGCACCACAAAAACTAATGCTACAACAAAATACCAAGCACTTGAAAAGAAAATTATATATATAGTTACTGTTATTAGTCGCTTCTTATTGCTCTTTCCATTCCAAGAGCTCCTTTTTCGAAGAATGTGGATCATGAAATAATTATTTAATAGATCTGTTGACAGAAAGTGTTCACATTAGCAAATGCATTTAATTTTATTTTATAAAACCAATACTGCAACACAGCTGGAAAACAGATATCAAATGAAATAAGCAACTATGTACAAAGCATAAAAATATCATTCAATAGTCATGTGACATTCCATAAGTTAGTACAAATTCTCTCAACTCTTGTAGAAAGGCACTTGTCATAATCAGATGTGCAGATGTAAGAATGTTTCCAAGAAATAAGCGTATCGTATTTGCGGTGCTTTCTACAAAGGACTGTCAATAGCGAGGATAATGGCCTCCATTTTTTTTTTCACCTGTGCCTCTGAAAGGCACACACTAATTGCTTGTTTCCCGGTGGCTGTCGCCCAGCTGGGTGCCCACGACGCATTACGTGCAGGTGGTCACTTAACTTTCTTACCGAAATATTTACGACACCAGTTTCCGCTACAGTGGCATTCTCATATAAAAAAAATTCACTGGTCAAGAATTTGCGTTACAAATCTGTAGAAACAAAATCCTTTAAATATAATAGTGTTCAAAAATTTTCGACAGAATAGTGATACATTCACGCATATACACACATTTTATAACTCTTACAGTACGATTCTCGGTTTCCAACATCCTTTTTCACAAACCAGAGTCCCTAACCACTACTCATTATTCCTTACCTTATTACACATATGTATATTCGTCGACACTTCTTCAATATGTCATCATAACAGATATGTAGCATAACCAAATAACTCATATAGCATCAGCTTAATGATCATAAACATACCGCAACAGCATAATACACATAGTCATCGTAATAATGACATCATAACACCTCAGTCAACGCTCTAAATCGTCGTAGCTTCCTCCAATAATTTCAAAACCTAAAAAAAATTCTCTGCTCATGTCAAAAGTGTCAACTACCTCAAACGTACTTTAAAAATCATGATCCCATGCTAAATACATCATTCAAAGCTCTTATAGTATCACAATGGTTCTGAAAAAATATAAACAGTTCACAAAGTACAGACAAAATACAATTTCGTAAGTGTGAAGTTATCCAACTGTGTAATTACGTAAACATCTGTCACTGGTGTAGTATAATAAATGTTTGTTTCTCTCACTTAAATGATCAGATAGCTGTGTAATTTATGTCTTAGAAAAATATGGTACCGATGTGTAAAGTTGTATAAGCAAATACCATATTAGCTAGGGCTCCTTGTGCTTACCACACATGGTATACAAAGTAAGCGTGTACCCCCCTGAGGATTAATGTAATTACATCCTCAGGTGGTACAGATTACAGCAATGGAATGAAATGTATCACGGAAAACTTTTTTTGTAATTCAAATATGTTGAAAAATAAATGGTTTAAGTACAAACTTAATCACTCAAATGCGTGTCCTGTAGCGCTAAATGTGCGTCTTGCTGTAAGACAATCTCTGTGGAAGTGTCGTAGTTATTGTCCTCCGAAAGCTAAGTTCTGCAGAAGTCAATGTACTTACCTCATAATAAACGAAAGTGAAATGCTTTGCGTATAGATATCTTAGTTATTACGCTTATTGCCGTGATGAAGAAAGTACTGTGCTGTAACGTATTCTTGTGCTATGCTATGGAAAAAGCTGTTTCATTGTAGCTATACCACAAAAGTTACTACTAAAAGATGTTTTCCTTTCCAGAAGAATTCAGAAAAACTGTGCAGATATAAAACACATACAGCGCAAAAGCAGTAATATAAATTGTGTCACTCATTAGTAGCGTCGTGATATAATCGTGTAGCTGTCTCATATACTAACCACTGTGTCATCTGGTATCTCACAGAAAGTACTTTAAATCCAGAATGTATTTTCAAGTAAACCAAAATGTTGCATTAAAATCTCATTAGCAGTACTGGTAAATGTTCTAAGTATGTGAGCCTTATGGTCGTTACGTAATCGTGCAACTAACAAGCAAGAATGTACAAATAACAACAATGTGTCGTCTGTCCACTATAACAATACATTCGTAATTTCTGTTTAAAAATGTTCCCTAGGTTCTAGACTGGATGTTTAACTTCAAAACATTGCTGCATGTTAACAGTTTCTCAGTGTGACAAAGCATACTAGAAATGTGAAGTGAAATGTTTTATGGCAAAGACAAAGTTAAAAAGCAGATTATCTTTCAATAAACGGTTTCACATGTGAAATGTGGTGTAAACCTTTACTCTTCCTAGTACGCAGAGTTTCAACTTCAACGCAATTATCATGTGGTATACGTCGGGTTCTGTAAGGTCCATTGTAAACTAGAAAGAATTTGTGACTCAAGTGTTTCTTCTTATGTGACAATGAATGAGCGTTGCGTAACCGAATCGGTAGATGCAACTGAGTCAATTTTAGCTTGCAAGGTCTCACGATTTTCTTGAACAATAGTTTGCAGTTCTTTTATGGCTGCTTCGTGATTCTGTAATGCATTTTCATGCCGCGAAAAAATAGGTTGGAAATCCTCACAAATTTGTGTTTTTACGTCATTACAGACTTTTTGACATTTCGATTCGATTTTATGTAATTCCGTAGTTAAATCTTCACGTGTTTGTTCAAGCGTATGTTCCACTGACTTTTGAAGTTTTTGTACCATTCCGTCTAACTTTTGCTGTGTTTGTCTCTGATTTTGTTCCATTTGTGTCTAACTCTTGAAGATTTTGTTCCATTTGTTTCTGATTTTGTTTAAGCGTTGTGTCTAACTTTTGTATCCTTTGTCCCTTTTGTTGCATTAACTGTAATAACAGTGCACTGATGTCTGAAACATGTTCCTCAGTGCTTTTCGGCAGTGAAGTTGCACCGGCAACATTCACATTTTGACAAGAAGAAAATGTGTCTTGACTTATCTTAGAAAACGGTGAGGACCCAAAACCTGAATCTGTAGGATTTGCAAGATTGCGTCCTGTCATTCCCGATTCCTGAGGCGAGCTGTTGCCGACCGATCGATCGATATGCTTCCCTGTTCACTACCTGTTTCACTGTCTACACCATTATTTGACGCCCGCTCCATTTCCCTATGCATAGTTACCAAATTACTACTTAGAATGTCTGTTAATTCATTACACAGTGGTGCTGGTAAGCTGCGCTCGTCGTCACTATTATTTCTTAGTTTACTTTGGATCCTAGTGTTATGTTTTTCACACGCCATTATTGTCACAATATTTCACACGATAACACAGAAACCCACAATTTTAAGAGCAAAAATAAGAGAACACATTAACATAGCACTGAAAATAATATCTAGTTAATTTGCAAGCGCAGCTGCGAAATACTTCGTGCAAAACTACATGCATGCCACAACTATTTTACTGTACAACAATGAAAGACTGCAACTACAAAGGAAATTCTCTCTATGATTACGCGCTAGCAATAAACAAAAGCTACACTAATTACATAAAGTACAAGAAAAAAATCAGAAGATTCCAATGAGGTATTCTCGGCTAAGGGTCGACATATGAAACGTCCCCTACGAAAAATTGTACATAACTGTGCTTAAACTGACACACAATATTTTTAGCGCAACGCAATCTGACTTTCAAAAATCCCTACAACAGAATGGCCCTGACTAACATTAACCTATACGTTTCACATATCACTTACCTCACAAAAATTTTGGTTACTCGAACTACTGCAATACAGCGAGCACCACTACTGCCAGCTAAATAAAAG
Organism: Schistocerca gregaria; assembly: GCF_023897955.1. Classification (NCBI taxonomy): domain Eukaryota; kingdom Metazoa; phylum Arthropoda; class Insecta; order Orthoptera; family Acrididae; genus Schistocerca; species Schistocerca gregaria. Next base: position 366,324,881 of record NC_064924.1, read on the forward strand.
ATTCAATCTACGGAAAGCACTAACTACTGATAGGCATAGTTAGCAAATGAAACATTTTGATAGAGAACAAACAATGTATTTACCTTAATAGTCATAATATATATATCAGTTCATGACATCCAGTCTTACAAATTTCAAAACTCCGCCATCTCTCTCCCCACATCCACCACTGCTGGCGGCTCACCTCCAACTGCGCAACGCTACGCGCTGTTAGCATCCAGCTGCCGCTGCCCAACACTACAATGGCGAGTATTACAACAATGCCAACCAGCCACACACTGCACACGGCACAGCCAGGGATTTTCATACAGAGCGCTACGTGGCGGCGGCGTTACCAATAAAAAAACCTAAACAGCCTACTTACACCATATGGCAGGTACTCTCTGTCATCCTCACACATAGTTAGTATTGCAGAATGTCACCATCTCTGGTTAACAGATTAAAAACAGGAGGAGCCAGAACAAACTTACAGTATCATATCAGGAAAAAATATTCACAAGTCCCTTGGAAAAGAAGGTAAAAATTGAGTGATTTACCTATAGTTTTATTAGCGTTTTTTAAACTTGGGTGAATAACAAAACCCCTAATTTTGCGCTTGATTTAGTGTGAAAAACTGATACCATTCAAAAGCAATAATGCAGAAGAGTCATCAACCGTGACCTTTCGCCCTCGACGTCACGGCGCCCGTCTCCTTCACCTTCGACATCTTTACTGAGACACTGATAACGATTTGTGCAACAGCCTCAACCTCATATAGATGGAGATCCCCTAATTCTTCACATTGTTTAGAATCGTTCAATCCTTGTTCGAAGTTTACGTTCATTACTGGAAGCAATAGCAATAAAGAACTGGTTTTAACGGTCGAGTTAAACTGGAGACGAAAAAATCGATACAACCGCAAATCGGTTGTTTCAGCTATAACCGCCATTCCTAGCACAGATTACGCAAGTAATATTTCCCTACACAACCAGTGCCTTGTACGCCAGCTAGCCTTCTAAAATGCGCCACCTTCTTCATTGTGGGTTTCCTTCAGTTAGTGTTGACACCAGCAGGTTCTCTTACTAATAGACCCTCCAGCTTTTTGTGTGTTTGTGATGGACGCGATGTGATAGTGCAAGTAAATTGCTAATGGAAGGCGACTGGGATATTACAACTGTGCAATGCAGTTTATTTCCTCTTCATCTAAGTTGTGCTTTCAGTAACGTAACACGTATAGCTCGTTTTTCTTATCGTGGCTGCCCTTAAATGTTTGCATTCAGTTAACAGATACAGATAATATTTAAGTGGTGGATAAAAGACCAAAATAAAAGCCTGCCCAGACTTAGAAGTTAAAAAGACAACGAATATATATATATATATATATATATATATATATATATATATATATATATATACGACCTTCCAGCGATCACCTATTGACCCAGAACAGATATAAACTAATATCGGTAACGTCAGCGAAATTTGAGAAAAGCCTGACGATCTAAAAGTTGAAAGTGGAGGTCAACACAGCTGTAAAAACGGCAGAGATCAAGGATACGATGGTGCTGCGTTTATGAGTGGGAAATACTTACATTTGCAGTCAAGAATTAAAGCATAAGTCCTAAATGCTGAGTTTATACATTGTTAAACACATAATTTGGCTCTTGTATTGAGTGATTCCATTATCAATATAGTGTGACTGCAACAGTTTTGAGAAAAATACAATGCATTTATGTTTTCCTCAGTTCTTCTCTTGTTCGATTGCAACAAAGAAATGAAACTGTTACAACTGACAGACGTGTTACAACAACAATTCTGAAGAGGCAGTCCAAAATTAGTGGGTCTTCCAGATTTGGTTAACTGCTATCAAACAGCATTTTATACAAATTTTGCATTGCCTATACAGCATTATTTTAAAATCAAGAAGAGAGCAGAGAGAGAAGAAGTTTCTAATTCAATAAAAAAATATGGAAACTTCTGATTTTGTCCTTTGTCTCGTACTTCAGAGTAATAGTTTGGAAAATAATAATCTAGTTTCCAAACTCCTGGAATCACCTCATGCTGGTATAGAGAATGCCTCCCAGCTTCTTCAGGCTGCAAGAGGCAATCTAGCCATCTTAAGAAACAATTTTGAAGTTTTAGTAGAACAGTGGTTCCAAGCATTTGTGAGACCATTGAGTCCAGCCAGAAATTAGCTATTACAACCCAACTTCTCCCACCACCATCATCAGCGCCTAACTATTTTTTAGAATGAAAAAGGAAGGAATGTTTAGTGCATCCCGAGTGCTACCTAAACTTATAAGAAAAGAAAGCTTACGATATACATTGAGTGTAGATATTCGTTATAAAAAATGCTTCCTGTGCACCACTTCTCTCCCGATCAGCACTTTCTTAACTCACACCCTGCAATCTCATTTAAAATCAACCAAATTAAAATATACTTAAACCTCCTGTTTGTAAATCAGTTGATTGCTGAATCCTTACTATCAGAAATTGGAAGACTTAAGGCAATGCTTAGCACCTGACAACTGCCACTAATAATAATAATAATACACCTAGGAGACTTTAACGTCCAGATCATCAGAGAACAGAAATGCAAGGCAATAGTAGGAAATTTTCCTGTACACAAGCGCAGCAATAAGAACGGAGAAAGGCTCATCAACTGCTGCAGACAATTTGACTTAAATCTAATGTCAACCGTTTTCAGGAAATTACCAAGGAGAAAGAAGATGTGGTCTTCCCCTAATATACATTTAGGCACATATCAACTGGATCACCTGGCAATAATCAAACAAAACCATAGAGAAATCGTGAACGTAAGGGTCAGAAGAAGATTAGGCATAAATTCGGAGCACTTTTTAACAGATGTCAAAGCTAAATTTTAACCTAAAAGAGCAAACCAGAAAATTAAAAAAAGTCCATAGAATTGACACAAAATTTCTGTCTGTAAACAGGAACGAATTCGTTAAAAAGCTTCAGAAAAGAAGATGAGCCACTGGGATGGAATCAGAGGAGCAATGATAGAAATGGTGAAAGAACTAGAATAACCACAAACAAGAAGGAAACGTATATGGTGGAATAAGACATGTGACGAAGCGACAGAGCATAGCCTAACTGCTTGGGAAACTTGGAACTCCTGCAAAAAGGAAAGAAACTGCAACATATTCACTGAGGTCCGAAAACAGACCTAAAAAAATTATTCGACCAGAGAAACGGAAATGTGACAGAAAACGATTAGAGGAAATAGATACCAATTTCAGACAGAACAACCCTAGGGGCTGCTGCAAAGTTTTCAAAGAAGAAGTAGCATGTTACAAGCCGATTAGCGTACACTTCATATAAGTTCAACCGGTAAACTGAATACCAACGACAAATACAACTGTGAGTTACTAGCACAATACTTCAAAAATCTTCTTAACTGCGAAGAATCAACACAACGTCAGCCGCAAAAGGAAAATCCACCTCCAGAACCACCATCACTGTATCAAATTGAACAATACATTGGCTAGCTGGAAAAAAAAAAGACAGAGCGCCAGGTGAAAACGACATATTAGCCGAAATGTGGAAACTTGGAGAGAAGCAGGCTGCTAAAACCATTTATGAGGTTATTAAAGATTGCCGGGAGAAAAAAGAATAGCGGAAGATTAAAATCCATCAGCTACATGAGAAGGGTGACAGGACGACACCAACAATTACCGAGGCATATCTCTACTTCCAGTCACCTAGAGAATTACGTCCAAAGCTCGACTGAATAAGATAGACGATCAAGCAGAACACACAACTGGCGAATACCAAGCAGGGTTCAGTAAAAATAGATCGTGCCCACATCAAATTTCTTACCTGAAACTGTCCTCAGTATCATAACAATGCGGAATCTTAACACATTCGTTACATTCATTGATTTCAAAAAAGCATACGATTTGTGGACAGACAGACGGTATTCCTAACACTCAAAGAAGCAGGTACCGAAAAAACCACCACACAATTAGTCGATCAGACACTCGCAGACACAACTTCAAAAATCATTTTCTAAGAGAAGTTTCTGAACCCTTCAGAATCAACATAGGTGTTCGGTAGGGTGATGTCCTGTCACCGATACTCTTCAATCTGGGCGTGGACAAGGTCATGAGAGAGTGGAATAAAGAACTACAAGAGAAAAACGATCTAGGACCAGGAAGAGCAAGATTTGAGATGAAACGTCTCGCTTTTGATGACGACATTGCAGTAATTTCTAAGGACAAAACAGATTAAAAGGTAATGATAGAAACACTTCACAAAACTGCAGCTAAAACCTGATTACTAATGGCCAATGAGAAAACAGAATACATTTAACGTAAAAACAACAGATAAAAATATATACGAATACAGCAAGGAAAAATCAAAAAAAATCGTAAGTTTAAGTATTTTGGAGAATGGATACAATCCTATGAGGTCGATAACACCACAAGTAAGGAAAGATCGAAGAAAATGGAATTAGCATAAAAACTCACCCAAAACCGATATACTAAAGGACCAGTATTATTTGAGGCAAAAATTAAACACTACGCAACAGTAGTTAAACCGGAAACACTTTACGGATCCGAATGCCTAACACTGAATAAAAGAAGAGAACAAGAAGAACTGGAAAAGAAAGAAATGAAAATACTCAGAAAAACTTACAGAAGATCTATATAAAAACATAGAAACAATCACAGACACAATAAGAAAGAGGAAAAAAAATTTAAGGTCATATGTACAAAATGAATGATAACACGCTAACGAAGAAAAGTTTTCTGGGAAGATAAAAAGAAGAAGATTGTACTTTTGTCTTAGGTTCTAAGTGGTCTATAATTGCCCAAATTCAGTAATAAAAAACTAATAATAATACAGTGTACATCCTACAGCACTTGCCATTATATTGTTACTATTGTGTTGTTCTGTCAATTAGTTCACTTACCGTTACGAAGTAAATACTTGGGCAATTTCTAGTCTATTGAGGGAACTACTTACGTAAACTCGGAAAAATAGTTTTCGTGAGATATTTAACCACATGTAATAAATATGTCTCTGTTTTACTGTCGGAGATGCATTGTACAAGATGCAAAGTATGTGTGTAGTGGATGAACTATATGAGAACGATGTCCTTCATATTTTCATTTAACAAGCTGTACCCTCCACCACATGGTTACTTAAGTAGTAAGCGTTACACTCTTATGAAATAATGATAAGAGTAATGATCTGCTGAATTTTTCTATGTTTCTGTTGAAATTTTTATTCAGCAATGAAACAAACGTTTCACCAGGCCGTATAATGTTAATGATTATCTTTCTTTCTTACATACCGTCAAGTAAGGAAATGAATATATTCAGTAGAGTGCAGAAAAGCTGGTTAGAAAGTACGGATTAGATCTCCAGGATTTATGCACAGCTGATCAGCTATACTTGACTCTGACAGTTGCTTCTGCTTAGGCAGGAAGATCATTTTCTAACATCAGACTAATAAGAAACGTTTCTTAGAAACTCAATGTCTTTAGTGCTTTAGCACTGAACACAACACTTGTCGTTTCCTTAACTAGGGTGACGTTTCCGAAACATTTTTGAGTAGGAGAACTGGATAGATGTATTTGTTTTAGCATAACGCTTCGTTTCACTTCTTTGTTCTTCACGGAGTGAATCAATAGGTGAGTTTATTTCACTCTTAACCAGAATTATGGTGTGTGAATGTCTAATGTTTTCATATTTTTCTTTGAAAGTTTATCAGTAAGCAAGGCTCCCAGAATTTACTTGCAGGGGGACCCCAAAACCTTAGGTACGCCTCTTAGCTCAAATGCGCCCACCGAAACTTATTTAAGGAACTAGGGATACTACCTTCTGCTTTTCAACATATTTATTCCTTAATGAAATCTTTCATTAAATGCCCATCTCTTTTTCAAACGAAGAAATGTTTCAAATGGGACTTAACTTCTGAGGTCAACTTCTGAGGTCATCAGTCCCCTAGTACTTAGAACTACTTAAACCTAACGAACCTAAGGACATCACATACATCCATGCCCGAGGCAGGATTCGAACCTGCGACCGTTACGGGCGCGCGGTTCCCGACTGTAGGGCCTAGAGCCGCTCGGTCACTCAGGCCGGCTGAAACGAAGATCTCGGTTCTAAGAATAATCTTCACAAAGGTTTAAAGTAAAATGTCCATTATTCAGGAGCATGCATTTAAATAATTTCTCAACTGCCATAACAAGTTTACCTACGAATAAAGTTCAGTTTAAGAAGAGTGTAAGGGATTCATTCGTGGCTACTCCATTCATAAAATTCTTATTAAAATCTATTGATGTAGGTATGTTATTAATTATATCAAATAATGCGAGTATTAGGTGCAATGTGACTTCTGTACAAATTCAGTGCAGTAATGCCTACAGGTTTCGTAACTGTGGTCTATCGGTAGGTCTTTGAAAAGTAATCAAAATGTTCTCATTTCGAGTTCGAACCAAACCACGGCCTAGCTTCTGAATAAGAATAATCGGCAATGGAGACCGAAGATTCCAGCACAAGAAGTCATCCTCATTTTGCCAGCAGCTTTGTCAAAGAGGGCAGAGGAGCGGACAGAGATCCAGGACACTCTCTTACTCTTAGGATTATAAACTTTTCCTAAAAGGTGGAATAATCAGCAATGATCAACGGTATGAGGATGCAGAAGGCAATGGAAACCACTGTATTAAAGACATAATTTGTATCCAAGGGCATGTGATTTGTAACTGGAAAAGTTCCTGATGATCTCTCCAGTGGCTAAAGATTCCGGACTAGTATCCCATTCAGATCTCCGCGATGGGATTGCAAAAGGGGAAGTGACCATGAGAAAAAGACCGAATAACCTACGAAAAGATAACGATCTACAAGCCAAGGCGTGGAATATCAGAAATCTGAACGTGGCAGGGAAGCTATATAATATGAAAACGAAAATGCAAATTCCCAATACGGATATAGCAGAGATCAGTGAAGTGAAATGAAAATTATTTATGGTCATATGAGTACAGGATAATATCAACAGCTGTAGAAATTGGTGTAACGGGATAGGATTCGTTATTAACAGGAAAGTAGGGCAGAGAGTGAGTTACATTGGACAGTTTAGTGATATGATTGTTCTCGTCAGAATCGATAGCAAACCAACGCCGACACATGGCGGTGTTGCAAGCAGAGGATGAAGAACTGACTCAGCACTTAGGAAAGTCGAAACAACCTACGGCGAAATTAAAAGCAAGAACGGTAATATTAAGAGTACAATGGGAAATCCACTGTTAAAAGCCTAGGAGAAAGTGGATAGATGGAAATAGAGCGCTGAATGCCTGTATGGGGGTGAAGATCTGTTTGGTGATGCGATAGAAGTAGAAACAGGAGTTGATAGGGAAGAGAACTGACATCCAGTATCAGAACCAGAATTTAAAAGAGCTTTGGAGGATTTAAGATCAAATAAGACAGACGCATAGATAACACTCCAACGGAATTTTTTAATGAGTGGGGGAATTAGCAACAGAGCGACTCTCCGAGCTGGTGTGTACATGGTGTAATATTGCCGATAATTCATCAGACTTTCGGAAAAACATCACCCACATAATTCCGAAAATAGCAAAAGCCGACAAGAGCGAGAATTATCACACTACCAGCTTAACAGCTCACGCATCCAAATTACTCCCAAGAATAATATACAGAATAACTGAGGACCTATTAGATGACGACCAGTTTGGCTTAAGGAAAGATAAAGACATGCTGAAGATTCACTGATGACATTGCTATCCTCAATGGAAGTTAAGCAATATAACAACGGAATGAATTGTCTAATGAGTACAGAATATGGGTAGAGAGTAAGTCGAAAAAAGACGAAAGTATTAAGAAGTAGCAGAAATGAAAATAGCAAGAAACTTAACATCACAATAGGGGATCACGAAGTAGATGAAGCTAAATAATTTTGCTACCTAGGCAGCAAAGTATCACATGATGGAAGGAGCAAAGAGGACATAAAAAGCACACTAGACGTGGCAAAAAAAGGCATTCCTGGCCTAGAGAAGTCTGCTAGTATTAAATTTAGGCCGTAATTCGAGGAAGAATTTTCTGAGGAAAAATTGTGGAGGTAGGTTGTAACTGCTACTCTGAGATGGAAAGGTTGACAAAGGAGAGGACTTCGAGGCGAGCCACGTCAAATCAGTCAGAAGACTGATGACTACTTGGAGATCTATGGGAGGTCCATCACTATCTCTTTCCTTCTTTTGTAAATGTTAATTGTGTATTTGTTTCGCGATATGTTTTGCGTCTTTCCAGGATCACCTAACAAAGGATAGATTCGAACGAACAGTGCATCTAACCTACTCTAAATATCTGACCAATACAACTCAAATCCCTGTCACGTTAACAGCCATGAAAAAAGTCCTTCGCATTATATCAACAGACATTACTGTCGATTGTAACAGGAACAGTTGACGGCTATTAATGTAGTCCCTATAATCATCTTGAGGTTGAAGCTCTTCTGTCCGTGTTTGCTTTAACAATAACATATGTTTTTGGGTGGGGTCCACCTTTAGCAAAACACAATTTTGTTCGTTGTCCCAGACATATTTGACTGCAGCTGCAGCATTATCAGTGGTTTTTTTATTATTATGGCTGTAAAACATAACGAATGTTCTTTACTGTTTAAATAGATGTAAATATTAATTTCTAAATGTTAATTACTGCCTTTTGACGAGCACATAAAATTATGTATTCATACCTTCTTACCACATGGTGTTGTTTTCCTGCTGTATTACGATTCTACAGTGTCTGTTTTTCTTTATAGTTTGTCATCTGCAACTATATACTACTTAATGTAGGCAAAATAATTACACAACAATTCCGATTTCTAAACTGTTATGGTTATGGCGGAAAGTAATAATTTATGTGAAAGTTTGTGTGTTTGTGTGTGTGTGTGTGTGTGTGTGTGTGTGTGAATCTATTTACATTATGTTGCACTTACGTTTTCTTGTTTCATTATCTTCATTGTCAAGTTCTCTGTATTGAGTTGTCACTGTCACTGTCACTGTTTACGAGCTGCAAAAAAGAGACGGAGGACAGTGGAACAGTCGAAGGTGTGAAAACAAGATGGCGGACAGTGGAAAAGTTGAAGATGTCATTGGAGGTTGTTTCGAATCTCTCATAGGTGTGTGTCTGTGTGTGTATGTGTGTATGTGACAAGACAGAGAGAGAGAGGGAGAGAGAGAGAGAGGGTTTGATGATTTATCATTATTATTTTACTTGTATGTATTTACTTTTAGTTTTATGTGTGTGTGTGTGTGTGTGTGTGTGTACATGTGTAAAGGGGAGGGGAGGTCTTTGAGGGCAGAGAACAGTGTTCCACTGCAGAGAGTGGCTTATTCATTTATTACTTGCTTTCCTTCAACAATGGCTTTTTGTGTTTGATAATTTTCTTCTATTATTAGTTTTTGTGGATGGCTGTTGCTGCATTTCAGAATTTTCAAGTTAGTGTTGGTGTCTTTTGGGCTATGTTTATTGTCCATAAGGTGTTCAGCAAATGTGGAATGACAGCTGTTACTTTTTAATGCTCTTTTGTGTTCTGTGTACCTGGTATTAAAGTGTTTGCTTGTCCGACCGATATCAATTGATTTGCTGTTTCCAAACGTTTGTTGGTAAATATCAGATATGTTCTGTGTGTCTGTGCTTGTGTCGGTTGTCCTTAGTCTCCTCTGTGTTGAGTTGTCTGACCTGTAGGCAATTTTTAGCTCTTTTTTTAGTATGTTGCCTATTCTGTGGGCTGCTTTGTTGTTGTAGGTGAGTGTGAACCACTTGTTTGATGTTGTGGATGTTCCTTGTTCGCACATGCACGTTTGTGTATTCTCTGTGTTTGTAAGTTGGTGAGAAGGCATTTGTTTTGTATGTTGGGTGTCTTTTAATTATATTTTAATTTTGTGGTTCAGTTTATCTATAGTGTTTCTATCATATCCATTCTCTACAGCTATTTGTCTCGTTGTCTGTAATTCGTTGTTACAGTTGCTTTCGGTGAGTGGAGTTTTGTTCAGTCTGTGTAACATATATAGGAAAACGGCTAGTTTGTGTGAAATCAGATGATTAGAATATTTGTGAATGGCTGTGCTAGTGATGATGATTACTTTTCTGAATGTGGAGAATTGGTTATGGTTGTTGTGTCTATATATTTTGGGGTCAAGGAAATTTAAAATTTTGTTGTTTTCTGTTTCTATGGTGAATTTTATTTTTGGATGGAGTTTGTTCATATCACTATAGTGTTGTAGGATGTGACTGGGTGATTTGTCTAGAAGGCATATGATGTCATCTACATACCAATACCAATATATTATCTGGTATTGTTTGAGTCCTACTTTTGTTTCAAATATTTTATTTTCAATGTGATTAAGAAAAATTTGGCTAGGGGCCCACTGACTAGTGAGCCCATTGGAAGTCTGTCTTCCTGTAAGTAGAACTGATTGTCAAATGAGAAATAGCTTTGCTCTGTGATTAGTTTTAGAATTTCTTTTATGTGGCTTTTGGGAATTTTCTGCCTGTTCTTCTAATTGTTGTTTGATGATGTTGATGGTTTCTGTGGTCGAGATATTGGTGTACATGGATGTGATGTCAAATGACGTAAGTGTGGCTGTTGTGGGTTCTTTTTTTCTTGTGTTATTTGTTTATATCTAATGATTCAGTAAGTATGTGTGCATTTCTCTGGCTAAGTGATATGTGGGTGCACTTCTGAAATTGACAACAGGGCTTATCAAAAAAATGGCTCTGAGCACTATGGGACTTAACGTCTATGGTCATTAGTTCCCTAGAACTTAGAACCACTTAAACCTAACTAACCTAAGGACATCAGACAACACCCAGCCGTCACGAAGCAGAGAAAATACCTGACCGCACCCGGAATCGAATCCAGGAACCTGGGTGCAGGAAGCGAGAACGCTACTGCACGACCACGAGCTGCGGACAACAGGGCTTATCGGAATGCCCTCCTTGTGGAGCTTTAGTAGGCTGTTTAGTGTGGGTACTTGATGAATCTTTTGTTTCAGCCATTTTGGTCTCTGTTTTGAGAATACATGTAAAGAATTTTCACACACACACACACACACACCTATGTGAGATTCAAAACAATCTCCAATGACATCTTCAAATTTTCCACTGCCCGCCATCTTGTTTTAACACCTTCGACTGTTCCACTGTCCGCCATCTTGTTTTTACAGTTGCTAAACCATGACAGTGACTGTGACAGTGACAACTCAATACACAGAACTTGACAACGGAGATGATGAAACAAGGAAATGAAAGTGCAACATAATTTAAATAGATACACACACACACACACACACACACACACACACACACAACCTTTCACATAAATTATTAATTTCTGGCATGGCAATAACAGTTTAAAAATCGGAATTTTTGTGTAAATATTTTCCCTACATTAAGTTGTACATAGTTGCAGATGACAAACTGTAAAGAAAAACAGACACTGTAGAAAAGTAATACAGCAGGAAAACCACACCATGTGTTAAGAAGATATAATACATAGTTTCATGTGGTCTTCAGAAATCAGTAATTAAGATTTAGAAACTAATATTTATATCTATTTAAACAGTAAAGAACATTTCTTATATTTCACAGCTATAATAAAAAAAACATTGATGATGCTGCACCTGCAGTGAAACATGTCTGGGACAACAACAAAAATTATGTTTTGCTATAGGAGGACCCCACCCAAAAATACATGTTAATGTAGTTCCTCACCTATTATCTAACCCTACGATGAACAATTTGGCGATGGGTTCGCCTTTAAGGCGATAATGTGCAACTGTGGAACGTCCACCTCTTGACCTCCTTCCTCGAGGAGGCAGGAGGCAACCTAACAGAATGGCCTGCAGTATTTACTGGCACAAATGTGTATGAGCATGCTTGTGTCCAGTTGAAAGTGGTAGGCCATCATCACGGAAAATCCTCTTCGCACATTGAGAAACTTCAGAACAGACATTGTTCACCGAAGAGCATATTCCAAGTTTTAAGCAAATGATCTTGATAGAACTTGGCTGATATGTACTGGGGTGAAAATAACGCAATACATATTTTTCCGTTTTTGCTCAATTTCAGTGGTAAGGGGTTAAACATGCCCCAAAAGGTAATTAAGCATATTGGGTTTACAGAGGATATCTTCTTAATTATGACATTTAAAAGATGTCTTTCATACAAAAGTTGAAATGTAATTGAAATTCTTGAAAACTGTATCAACTTTTGTAATAATTTCAGATTTTGTAACACCACATCACCATTAATTAATTTTGAAAAATGAAAACTTTTGTTACAACACAAATTGAAGAAGTACACTCGTGAAATGGTCGTAAGGGAAAATCCCACTTCATCGCTACCTTGGTGATGCTGTGTCCCGTTGCTCTTGCGCCGTGTATAACACCACGTTCAGACTCACTCAAATATTGATAGCCTGACACTGTAGCAGCGGTAACCGATCTAACAACTCCGTAAGACATTTGTTGTTTTATATAGGCGTCGCCGATTGCAGCACCATTGTTGTTGTTGTTGTGGTCTTCAGTCCTGAGACTGGTTTGATGCAGCTCTCCATGCTACTCTATCCTGTGCAAGCTTCTTCATCACCCAATACGTACTGCAGCCTACATCCTTCTGAATCTGTTTAGTGTATTCATCTCTTGGTCTTCCTCTACGATTTTTACCCTCCACGCTGCCCTCCTATACTAAATTGGTGATCCCTTGATGCCTCAGAACAAGTCCTATCAACCGATCCCTTCTTCTTGTCAAGTTGTGCCACAAACTCCTCTTCTCCCAATCCTATTCAATACCTCCTCATTAGTTACGTGATCTACCCATTTAATCTTCAGCATTCTTTTGCAGCAGCACATTTCAAAAGCTCCTATGCTCTTCTTGTCCACACTATTTATCGTTTCACTTCCATACATGGCTACACTCCATACAAATACTTTCGGAAACGACTTCCTGAGACTTAAATCTATACTAGATGTTAACAAATTTCTCTTCTTCAGAAACGCTTTCCTTGCCATTGCCAGTCTACATTTTATATCCTCTCTACTTCGACCATCATCACTTATCTTGCTCCCCAAATAGCAAAACTCCTTTACTACTTTAAGTGTCTTATTTCCTAAGCTAATTCCCTCAGCATCACCCGACTTAATTCGACTACGTTCCATTATCCTCGTTTTGCTTTTGTTGATGTTCATCTTATATCCTCCCTTCAAGACACTGTCCATTCCGTTCAACTGCTCCTTTGCTGCCTCTGACAGAATTACAATATCATCGGCGAACATCAAAGTTTTCTTTCTTCTCCATGGATTTTAATGTCTACTCCGAACTTTTCTTTTGCTTCCTTTACTGCTTGCTCAATATACAGATTGAATAACATCGGGGAGAGGCTACAGCCCTGTCCCACTCCCTTCCCAACCACTACTTCCCTTTCGTGCCCCTCGACTCTTATAACTGACATCTGGTTTCTGTACAAATTGTAAATAGCCTTCGTTCCCTGTAGATTACTCCTGCCACCTTCAGAATTTGAAAGAGAGTATTACAGTCAACATTGTCAAACGCTTTCTCCAAGTCTACAAATGCTAGAAACGTAGGTTTGCCTTTTCTTAATCTAGCTTCTAAGATAAGTCGTAGGGTCAGTATTGCCTCACGTGTTCCCATATTTCTACGGAATCCAAACTGATCTTCCCCGTCTTCTGCCTGTTTACATCTCTCTGTATTTGAAAACGCATACCAGTTTCTTTCGCACTTCGGTGTATATTAAAGTGTGAGAAATAGCATGCTGTAATCGAGTTTCGAATTCCAAGAGTTCGCCCACATATGTAACACCCTCTCCTTCAGCATTACAATGCCAAACCACACATGAGCTCTTCGACATCTGCAATAATTCGACACCTTGGGTTCACTGTTTTCCGTCATCCTTCATACAGTCCCGACCTGACCCCATCAGATCTGTTTTTAAAACTCAAAGGACACCTTCGAGGACATCAGTTTCTTAGTGATGAAGCGGCACAAGCAACGGTGATGTTGTGCCTCTGTCAGACATTCTACAGTAACGTTATCAACAAACTGCTCTCTCGTTGGGAGAAATGTGTTTGTCACCAGGGTAACTATGTTGAAAAATAAATATGTAGGCACGAAGCATAAAGATGGAGAATATTAATAACGTTGTTTTATTTAAAAAGCTTAAAGAACTCAGAGGCGTTACTTTCCAGCACATCTTCGTACATTACGACAGAATGAAAGAGAAAAAAAGCGCCTTAATCGCAAAGATGACCAGCTTTAGCTTGACTGTATATAAATTTTCGATGGTTTCAAACCTATACCGTTCGCAAAAAAAAAAAAAAAAAAAAAAAAAAACTTCATACGTCTGCCGGTAGCCTTTGCGAGTGTTTCATTTCCTCAAAATTCAATTACACAATTTTTGTGCATACAGCTTCATTTGTCAGTTTACAATGTACTAGGATATTGATGCCACCCACTTTTGTCATGTTTGCCAGTATTCCTCTTTACTGTCATTCTGTGTAATAGCTTGCTTATACACTAGCAATTTTACTTCCCATACGACGATGTACTGGAAGTGATATTAGTTTTATTGCTATCATTACTCTTGTAATAACGTACTTATAGACAGACATCGCCGGTCATTGTGGCCGAGCGGTTCTAGGCGCTGTCTGGAACCGCGCGACCGTTACGGTCGCTGGTTCGAATCCTGACTCAGGCATGGATGTGTGTGATATCCTTAGGTTAGTTAGATTTAAGTAGTTCTAAGTTTTAGGGGACTGATGACCTCAGATGTTCAGTCCCATAGTGCTCAGAGCCAGCGCAGATATCACAGTTTCCTTGTGATAATGCACTGACAGTCCTTCAAGGATCCTAAGTTATGTCAGTATATTCTATGTATTTGTCCTCTTCAACATCTTATTCTATACTTGTTTGCATGGTGTATTTCCGTTCGTAATTCCAATGTACTTACGCTTATTGCCTGTTTAGACAGCAAAACGTACATCTTTACCGGGCAATGCGCCTCAGGAGATGTTTCCCTGGTACCCATGCTCTCCACTTCCCTTCAGTCGGAATTTAGCTACTAACATGGACTGTTATTCTAAGTGACTGTTTTTACTAGCCCTGGATTCTAGGGGCTTAATTTATATCTTTGGACATAAAGACCGTTGCCGATAAATGTCATGTGAAGACATCTTTCACTGAGTGAATTGCTATGTAAAGTTGTAAGTACTACTTGCCCAATGTTGTTTGTGATAATCCTACACTTGTAAAGAGTAGCTTCTTCTAGGCACGTAATATTGGACCATGGACTTTTCATTATAAGTTATCGCATTGGATGCAAGTCTGTCCTTCTGAAGAAGACCGGTTTAGATCCGTCGAAACCGTGGTCAAGGTTATTTGGAAACCATCATCTTTAGCGACTGGTTGGCTATCCCTTATTCCTGCTGCTTCCAAAAAATACTATAGATACAAGTTGTATTATATTTTTTAACATTTTCGTACAATAAATCACAGTTAACTATGAAAAAATATTTATAGTTTGACATTTTATGCTGTGGCATATAATGGAAATATATGAATTTAAAACATGTTCTACGTCATTTAGTAAACCTTTTACAGTATAATCTATTGTGAATGGTACTTTGTTATTTGAAATATTTCCCCACCAACTAATCAAGTTTTGACAGCTGTATCTGCTTTAATAAAATCGAAATGGATCATAATTTGGTTATGTGCACAAACTATCCACAGTGTGAGAAAAATACTCACTGTAACAATCACCTACTTTGTTATACTGAAACATAAACAGTTCATTCTAATAACACGCTTCAAAAGCAACAAAGTGTTCAGAGTCTGTAAAGCCCTCCTTTCTGAGCGATCGTCTTATTTATACATTCACTTCTGAGAAAGCGTTAGACATAAAGTCACAACAATCTTGTTTTGGATAGCAAATATTAACATCTCTTATAGTTCCACTGTGTGATAGCTTGTGAAGAGGAATGACATTTTATACATAGCTGTTTTTGTTAGAAACATATCACTATTCTTGAAACCAACTGTGTCCTCGTTGTTCACTCTTCCTTAATATCTCACGCACACAATGCAACTGTTGAAAAAGTCATGTTCGCCGGCACTGATAGTCAAAAATCTTGATGGCAGAGATATTTGGCAGTCTTTCAGATAAATCAGCACTGCCACTCCAAATATGTTGTTGACGCTTCTCTTACTCGGTATTTGGTTGTGCTTGCCTTGTTCAACACGAGAAGCATGTTGTTCTTCCGCCTACTTCCATATACTTCACCTTCTGTAACACGGAAGTTCAAGAATCGCTACTTTCTTGTGTTAAAACAAATAGTTGAAAAGCAAAATATAAGTTCTATTAGTAGACGTAGTATGTAGTATATGTCATACTAACATTTTATGTGCAAAAAGAAAAAGGTGGAATGAAGACAACGATTATGATGACAGCGACGTCTTTGATGGTGCAGCAGCAATGACAAGCTATTCACTGTGATTCATCAGCTTTTATAACACCCCACCACGCAGAGGTAACAATTTCAGCAAGTCCTATTTGTTGACACGAGCACGATATTTCGGCTTTCCACATTCGCATGGGACACGATCTCCAAGTTGGAAGTAATTCAACCTCAAATGCGCCTGTTATGTGTCTACATTTCAAAACGTGAAGTAGATATGCTTACTGAAGGAACTCAAATACTTATCTGCATCTCTGTGCTGCACGCATTACAGCATCTCTGTGCTGCACGGATTACATTGGATAACCACTATTTTGCTGGTAAAAATTAAAAATTATTCACTGCTGCTTACGTCACATGTGATAATCCAAGCCACCATGACTCCCATGCCAAGCCACCGGGAGAGAGCGAGATAAGATAGGCCCCCAGCCGAGCATTACCTTATACACTGCATTCTGTTACGCGCATAATTGATTGGCGCTACAATTCAGCCTATATTTTTACTTCTTCTCTGCAATCGCATACTATCCCTGCCCATATTTCCAACACCTTCCTTTTATAGTTTCTAACCATATGTAACATAAAAATACATAAAATGTGGTATCATTTGGGCAATGTTGGTCAATTTTAAAGGATCACTGCCATTACCCTCAGTCATAGTGGCTTGCATTTCAAATGCATGGTTTTATTCGACCATTCATAAACAATTATGTAATACAAAAATAAGGTTTATCTTGGTACTGTTTAATCAGTAGTATGTCAGCAGAAGTAAGGAAGCAAGCAATAAATTGTGAACTGTACTATGGCCTTGCCTACAACAGACACAGCATCTCCCTTGGCATCCAAAAAAAAAGCTGTCAAGATGATCAATACTACAGCCCTGCTATTTAAAAGACTGTTGCTGGGCTGTGCTCACCACCGTGAATGATCGTTAGTTGATGGGGTAAT
This sequence comes from Schistocerca gregaria, assembly GCF_023897955.1. Classification (NCBI taxonomy): domain Eukaryota; kingdom Metazoa; phylum Arthropoda; class Insecta; order Orthoptera; family Acrididae; genus Schistocerca; species Schistocerca gregaria. The sequence continues at coordinate 366,342,327 of NC_064924.1, forward strand.
CACCGTAACCCTGGAAGATATCATTATTTATTTATTTTTCCACAGCACACTAATAGTTGTAGAAATATCAGCAATATTAGCAGTAGCAGTACTAAATCTTCCTTTTCATGATGCTCTCTGTAAGCTCTTGAGGTTACAACATAAGGTACATGTGACCTCCTTTGTCTTTTATCAGTAACACTGCATATTGTTTTTGTCATTGTCTCTAGAATTCTTTGTGTAACCTCTGGGTGCCTCTTCTGCTGCACTACTCAGGCATTAGTAGAGCATTTTTGAGTCTTCGCTGGACATGGCAGTTTGTATGTAATACATTTTGTCTAGCAGTTAAATGTCGATTTTTTGAAAATGTTTGGACGTCGCCTTTTGTTCGCTCTTACATCTTCTAACTGGTTTGATCCGGTTCGCCACGATCTCCTTTATATTAGTATTCCTTCACATAAAATTTATTGTATACAGCACCATGCCTCCTCCTCCTCCTCCTGCCCGCCTGCTCAAACGCAGGTAGCTGATGGTTGGCGGTGCCCTGGCGAGTAGCAATTAAATGTAATAACATGTTATTTCCACAGCTTGCAAGATTTGTTCACACAATGGCGATAATTAGACAGCCAAGTTAATTTCACTGTGAAATTATAATTATTGCTAGTCTATGAAGCTATGCAGCACAGAGGTATGAAACAACATCACCTGTATTTGTGTGTTTAAGTCTCTATACCTGTTTCCTGTTGCTTGTAATGTAGAAGTGAAATATGACGATAGCAATGATACAAAATGTTCATCTAAGACTGCATTACATTCTCCTTGACAATGCATATCTTGAGGACACACATGCCTTCATGATCCTTGTAAGCCCGAAAGAGAAAATATTGACAAGTCAGGACGCATCGCTTTTTTCCCTTTTGGAACGCACCTAGAAGTGGTGGTACTCTTTCCTTCGCCGCCCCCTTCCCCCCCCCCCCCCCCCCCACACACACACACACACTTGCTGGTTCACGGTTCATCAAGAAGGCCCAGGAGTACTTGGAAGAATTCGGAACTACTCAGCTGACTCAGCAGCAAAGGGCGGCTATGAAAGCCGGATTCCTCTCGAGGAGGTAGGGATGTCATGTAATCATAGCTGTCAAAATTATCTTTCAAGAACGCGTGTGCAACCAAAAAAAATGTAAGACTGACGTATATATTACTATTAACAGTCTTACAGCTTTCAAATACTCATTATTTTCTGTAACTCCTGGATGCTTATTCTCAATCAGTGTTGCAGTTTCTGCAATCAACTGGAGAGAGAGCCGTGACTGTCGTTTCACTAGTTGCCAGTTGCAACGACAAGCCTGAGTAATAGCAACAGGCATTTCTTGATCACAAACATATGTGAACAAAAGGCGTTATATGGTGATGAAGAATTAAAATTACATCCAGGCCATGTTTCTTCTCTTTCCTCTGATATGTAGATGTATAAATAATTTACGAGAACAGTTCTGTTTGATTTACCTATTTGTAAAATTTTTGGCATGTTCGCTACAAAAGTACATTTCATATTTGAAATCTAGTAAACTCAAGATACTGAGGATATTTTCCTGATGATTGGAAGGTTAATCTAGTTAATGAGAAGTGAATTTTCCATATGCGTATGTCAGCAATGAATCGTTCTTACTGGAAGGTCACTTACCCACAATTGAAACATTTCAAAGTTTATTAACAACAAAAGCCGAGTACCAAAGAGCTTCTAATGGTTGGAATGTATTCAAGTGTGAAACGCTTGGAGATTATTTGATTTATATGTGAAATTTGGTGTGAAATTGATGTATTACTCCTCGCTTATATGTTGTAAACTTGCACAGTCTATGCTTTAAAACATATAAATTGGATCATGCGCATTGCACTACTTCACATGGTTTGGTATGGGATACTTTGCTGAAATTAATAAAGATGAATTATTACCGATGTTGAACTATTCCATTTTACTGAAGGCGGCCATTTATATCGTACTGCCTATTGTTCTTGTAAACATGCTGTTGCCAACGACAGTTCACTGTTAGTTCTGCTGACAAAATTGATTAATCTTACGTTATCTGCCTTGATGCGAAAAGTCTTTTCAGCTGAGTGATGCCACAGTACCTTCCAGTGTCCAATTATGTAGGTCTTGCTCCAGAGAGTGATGAAATTAGTTACGTGGAAAAAGTATCGATCTACCATGGGGTACATGCTGGAAGTAAATTTTGAATGTCCCAAGGGCATTCATGATTTTCATTGGGATTTGCACTTATGTGGAGAAAAAAATGTTACCAGATGTTTATGATTATACCTGATATTTTGGGTTTCTCTGTGCATGACAGATACAGTATTCTACTGATAAATACATAGAAGGTCGGCTCAATAAAAGACCAACTGAATGGTCAACCTATTATAGAATTTGTCAGTCGATGAGCAAAAATTTTTGCATTCAAGAAAGTGTCGGAATGCATAATGCACAGAGCAAGAATATAAAACAATTATAGGTTAACCATCAATGGATTTAGACGTTAAAATAACTTTACAGTATGTAATTCAACCAAGCCACCAAGTATTTCCTACTATGAAACTTTACAAACTTGGTTAATCTAAAGAGGATGATAAATTTGTTGTGTACGGCAAATCTCTTCGAATGCGACCAAATGCAAGAGTATGTTATATACTTTTTCGACGTGAGAATACTGTATATCTTTGACCATCCTGCCAGTTTACGCAATTCAGAGACAAATATCTTTGAACTTAGTGCCGTTTTTATGCACTTCAAATGAAATCACAGCTGCATTGTGACTGACCACCACGTTTTAATACCCACTAAAATTCTAAACTGAGATTGACTACAGAGGGTAATGGAGAAGGGAGGAGAGAGAAGGGAGGGTGCGACTTTTCATCTGATATTCATACATAAGGTGGTTAGGCTTTGTTACAACAGGGATGTTCATGAGATATCCACATGTTTATACTTCAAGACTTTCATAACACAGTTGAAGACCAAAGAGTGCCAGTTTACCCATAGATATAGAGAGGGGACCTAAATTCTAGGTAAAATGAACGATATTTCTTTTCTAAGAACCATAGAATTTACAATTTTGTGGTGTATGACAAATTAAAGAACAAATCGTCAAGCTTGTTTGCATATTTTTGTTGCAGATAGAAGCTGAGTAGAGAGCGCTATAGTTGCTGTTATAAAATGGCATCAAGCGAGGGGAAGGCGCAATGTGCTCTATGGTATCGTGAGATAAAATCTCCATTTTTTGTGAAAGAGAAGCACCTGATATAAGGAGTGTTCTTACGCGCTACATGATGTTTAAACAGCCCTGTAGTGTGTTGGATATTTCGCGAACAGGGCGGCTTTTAGTCAGTGAACAAAGTGTCGGAGTTGAGCAACAGGTGTTCTTACGAAGCCCTTCCAAACCTACTCGATGCGCATCCCGTGAGTTATGGATTCCTAAGCCCACAGTGCGAACGGTTCGACAAATAGATTTCACCTGCATGCATATAAGATCCAGATAAGTCACGTGATGCAACCAACGGAGCCGGCCGGGGTGGCCGAGCGGTTCTACGTGCTACAGCCTGGAAGCGCGCGACCGATACGGTAGCAGGTTCGAATCCTGCCTCGGGTATGGATGTGTGTGATGTCCTTAGGTTAGTTAGGTTTAAGTAGTTCTAAGTTCTAGGGGACGGATGACCTCAGAAGTTAAGTCCCATAGTGGTCAGAGCCATTTCAACCAGCCAAACGAAGGAACCTGTCGAGCACCTTCTGCAACTGAGACATTGGCACGATTCGTCACCAGCAAAGAGTATCTTAAACAAATTTGATTTTCAGTTAACGCTGCTTTGAGTGACACACCACGCCAACATGAGCTACCATTAATGGGTGTTCAGAATGAGCTACCACTGGCTTCCTGCAATGTACGACTCTCACATACTAAGCCTTTAAGAACATATTTTTTTGGCATGGGCTGAATGTATAACGGGTGTTAAGGGAAATATGAGAAAAAGTCACATGTAAAATGTACCTCGCACTGGAGTCAGGTGGTAATCAATATCGTACTCGGAATTTTAATCACACTTGTACGTAATGGCCTGTAAAAATATTGCTGGTATGCCAGACAAGTCATCCGGCCTATTCAAAGTGTGTATAGATGAATGAGTCAACAACACTACTGGACCGTAAAAGCATAGCTTTAGCTTTGCAATTGTAAATAAATTAGCCTTGGGGTCCAAGTATGATTTTTAATTTCTTTACTGCACAATCTAATTTAGGATTGCTAGTCGCATCTACAGATTGACCTTGAAATATACGTCTACTCGATGTTTCCATTACGATGGAAAGTCAAAATACGTAACTTCAAGCTTTATAACCTTTCTTTTTTACTTTTGAGTGGTTCATTAATTGGAGGTGGAGTATTTTCTACAGTATAAAGCAAGATGCTCAAAGTTTAATGCAAAGACATTTGGTGAAAAAACAGTTAATAATTTTAACAAAAGTAACTTCTACCATATTCCCTGTCGATGCTCCTTTGTATAAGCTTACAATAATACTGTAAGCACCTGAAATTAGAATGTATTCTACTTCATGCTTAAAATAAAATGGTAGATCATTAAGATGGATCGAGTAATGCAGTGAGCTTATGATCGAGCCATGTAGATCGCCTTTGTGTTTTATCATTGTATAGATTATGTGACACCCTCTTCGCGTTGCTGAACATCCTACGTAACTTCCTGCATCCTATCTCTCACAGACAATTATGTTTTACACAAATACTCTCCATAAATTGGAAGATCTTAAGTGGTGATATTTTTTCATTTAAAATTTTATTTTGTTTCCAGTGAATATATAATTAATTGTCTCAGTAGGATCCCCATTTTTGTCCGCAGCTCGTGGTCGTGCGGTAGCGTTGTCGCTTCCCGCGCCCGGGTTCCCGGGTTCGATTCCTGGCGGGGTCAGCGATTTTCTCTGCCTCGTGATGACTGGTTATTGTGTGATGTCCTTAGGTGAGTCAGGTTTAAGTAGCTCTAAGTTCTAGGGGACTTATGACCATAGATGTTAAGTCCCATAGTGCTCAGAGCCATTTGAGCCACTCCCATTTTTGCATTGCAATTGTGCTTACTATATAGGTGGGTGATACATAACGAGTCAGGTAGTAATCAATACCGTACTCAGAATTTTAATCAGACTTGTACGTAATGGCATGCAAAAAAATTTCAGGTATCCCAGACAAGTCATACGGCATATTCTAAGTGTGTATAGATTAATGAGTTAACACCACTGCTGGACCGTAAAAGCATAGCCTCTGGGTCCAAGTATGGTACTGTACGGATTACCTTTTTAAAAATTTTGTAACTAATAAGGACTGAGCCTGATTCTGTTCCGTCCTGCTATAGTTGATGTGTTTAATGAGGCCTCAATGTCTTTCTTATATTTTCCTATGAGGAAATGAGAGACTATATTGCTGAGAAACACATTATCAAGTTATAAAATATTAATCAACTTGTATTACTCATGAAGAATAATAATCAATGGAATATTCGAAAAGTGACACTGTAGTGACAAACGGCGGAATATTTAAACTGGAACTGAACTGTACTATGAAAAGTATATAAATAAGTTCAGTATAAACACCCGGCAAAGACATAATGAACACTTAGCTTTCATAGTTTGTACTAAATAAATTTATGAATAAAGAAGTAGGGCTTACTGAATATTTTTAATTGCTCTTCTGTCAACAATGAAACATTCACCGAAAATGACTCAAGAATAAAAAAAAAACATGTATAGTTTTTTATACAGTATTTTTTGTGTCAGAGGAAGCAGCAAAACAGCAGTGTCAACAGCCTTCTGTGTACTATCCTCTGCTCTTCTCTCCAAACATTTTCAGGAACAAAGAGAAAGGTGATACTTCTAGATCTTAAAATACTTAAAGATGGCTTTACCGCTGGTTCCAAATCCCTGTCGGATTTTTACCGAGAACATACATTATAAAACTAGTTTTCATGTACTAAGAGCCGCTACTGGACTTAAGTCCTGGATTCTTGCAAGACCAAAATTCTCGAATGATGCAGCATTGTGGCACTGGACAGTGTTATCTAATGTGACGAGAACTTCATAGAATCCTGATGGAAGCCTGTTCATTTTGCAAGGGAGGGATGTTCTAGGTAGTGACGATGGCGTGATGTTCAGTATAAATTGAGCGAAATCTCGTTACAAACACCAGACGCTTTCAGCAGTTCTCTGGCCTTCACGCATGGCCTTCGTCTGCCTCCGTCACTTGACCTTGAGCGACCTTGTGTGTGGACAAGCATCCTGCAGCTTACCGTGAGATGTCCCAGGTATCCCATACAAATCTGAAAGTAAAAGAATGTTGCTAACTATATTTCCATCTACGGAATCTGCAGCACCTCTACAATTGCGCAGTGCAGACGTGGTCAGACCTCAAACCACGAACGCTTTCTTGCCAGATACGTTCAACACCTGGTTCTTGTGTCTACCACTAAATCACATTTTGTAAAGTAGATAACATTTTATCAAGGAAACTGATTGAGTACTTGCAGCAGTATCTAGCAGCCACCCTCAAGGAAATACTGTGGGCTTCGAAAAACGTGATCCGGCGGTATACTTGAGAGCCAAATATTAAACCACACAGTACTTGGAAACTTTCTCCCCACACTTTTATTTGCACTGAGTCGGCCCTCTCTGTAGCTGCAGTTGGCCCTCAACCCGACAACTCGAGACATGTCTGTCAGACGCATTCACAAAAATTTTCGTCGTTCATCGTTTGAATTGCTGCTTTTCTGGAATTTCTCATTGATTTCGTCCATGATTTCACAAAAGCTACTGCCACTCCCTTGTTATTGTTTTCGTCTGCAGCTCTGCGTCAGAAGTCGGTTTCCATTTCTTTTGTAACATCAATGCTTGTCCTGGGATCAATATTTCCATCTGCTGCTATGTTAGTAACAGTCCAAATGATGCACTTCGTAATCAGCGCTTTCCGTATCTCTTACGAGTAATAAGTGCACTATTTCTGTTGTAATTTACTCAGTCATCTTCTATATGAAGTCATAATTGGAACAACAGTGATCTCTTATTGTAATTTAATAGACAAGTTGTCCTAGCTCACAACAGGTGTTTCTGTAAAAAATAAAGACCTGTTGCGATCTAGATTATTTGTTTCTTATTAGACAACTTCTGTGTTTTAATTCATTGTCCAAAATCGTTATGCAAACCATCCACAGGTGAATATATCGATGATAATTAAACGAAGAACATAAAGACGTCACAAACATTGCTGGCAGCAATGGCTGTTGTCCTATTTACAAGTATAACTTAGACTGAAGCTATGTCAATGCAACGGAACTCTCCATTTTTGTTACAAACTGCCTAATTATAAGTCTTGTAATACCACGCTAAGTGTACTTGATGGTGCTATAATAACGTTCTGTACAATGCTGGCCATTACTTCGTTTCATGTTCCTTGCATCACTTACACAGTAAATGATAATTATATGGAAACAGTCATTTTATACTCAAACAAAAAATTAATTTGTAAATAAAGCTACATGCTGAGAATTTACAACCTTTCTTAATATACATAGATGAGGCCGTGATTCCTATCAAACACTTTTCACACATTACAGTAACAGAATTTCTTCTACAGAACAAAAGGAGTTGTCAAGGAGAAACTTTCTTAGTTTGTTTTCAAATTTTACTTTGCTCTCAGTCAAATACTTTATATCGCTGAGTAAATGATCAAAAAGTTTGGTTGCAGAACTGCTCACCCCGTTTTATGCTAAAGATAACCTTAAAGTGGAAAAATGAATGCCATTTTTCTTTCTGGTATTGTAATTATGTTCATCATTGTTCCTTTTGAACTGTAGTGGATTATTTACAACAAACTTGATGAGGGAATAAATATAGCACCAGTCAAAATGCATCACTCCTTAAACATATGCCTACACAACAGTAGCAGACTAAGCCCGTTGGATGCCCCGTGATGCAGAACTAAATGAGGCCCCCATCCTACTTCCAAATTGATGTATTAGCGACGAACTTTCTGTAAAAAATGAATAACCTGAAAGTAATGGCTGACAAAAAAATCCAGTATTTATAACATGTGCACTCTACATTCTAATAATTGTAACATACATTCTTAAAGATATAGGTGAGAAACGTGGAACAAAAATCAGCATTTAGCACAGCAAACGTCAGGAAGAGTGCAAAGAAATGATACAGGCAAGAATAATAAAATCAACTATTATTTCATATGTCTGCAAAGAAGGCTTCTGCAATTATAATATCAGTTAGTTTCGTAACCTTAGTATGGGACATCAGTTATTATCAATATTATAGTAGGACATGTTTTTGTACCCTTATTTTACTAAACGTCTCAATAACATAGCTGACATCCTTTTCATTGGAAACTTTTCTTTCAGTTGACAAAACGGACATTTTCGTTGATCGTTACTCATTCATCGTAAAGTGAAGGTAATTTTTATTATTTACAGTTCAGAAAAACTTCCCTTGTATGACGCGATTGAGACACAAATGATCAGGAAGTACTGGATAATGAGCCCTAAGCATACCACAACCATCAGAAGTATTGGATTATAAGTTATTTACAGGGCAACGATTCACTGAAGTCACATCTAATTATAAACTGAAGGTTTTCTTGGGCTGTCAATCTAGCAGAAATGTCCACACTTGTCTCACCTGCATATAGATATCTATGAAGTCATTTTATTACTTGCAGGGCCTGCACCTTACCACTGTCATCGTACATTTTTATCAGATTCGTCCTCTCTGCAGCCAGAGCGCCATCGAAAGCTTCAAGCATGAATTTTGTTTCAACAATTTGGAAAATTTTGGCGATTTCTTTTATCCCGTGTATCACATGCAATTCTTGTATAAATCAGTCTACGCATTCTAACAATCGTAGACGAACGTCTTCTATAATTCATCGCCTTGATCTAATTCATCCGGCAGTCTTTTATTTTACTTCATTTTTCTTCTTCGGTAAATGTGAATGTCCATACCATTACACTTTTTAGTGCCAAAAGTAAAAGCTTTCTTTATTTATACCTGTAGTTCATTTCATCACTAAAAACTCAACCAGGTTCTAATTTAGCAAGTCCTTTATCCAAAGGCGTTTTTGGAGACTATACAGAATTTTGTACTAAATTGACTTCCTCCATTATCGTGTTCCAAAAGAAGATGTAGGTCAAAAATGCAAGACTGCATCTAACTGGAAGCACCGAGCTAGCTGTAGATCCTCAAGCTTGCTCTTGGATGGTCTACCAAATTGTTTTCTTTTGTGACATTAAATGGATTGTAATGAGCACTCCAGCGAGTAATAGACATTAGTTTCTAACTTTTTCTGCTTTTTCTATGTGGCCGAACGGTTCTAGGTGCTTCAGTCCGGAACCGCGCTGCTGCTACGGTCGCAAGTTCGAATCCTGTCTCGGGCATGGATGTGCGTGATGTTCTTAGGTTTAAGGTTTAAGTAGTTCTAAGTCTAGGGGACTGATGACCTCAGATGTTATGTCCCATAGTGCTTAAAGCCATTTGAACCATTTTTTGAACCGAAGCCAAAATTAAGTTGCGCAATTTACAACAAATTCAAATAACATTGGCGTTGCAGATGGAAGGGACCACCGTGGCCTTCGCAATCAAATGGTGCCTAGGCCTTCCTGACAACTGCCTTCACATATACATTGACATATACAAAGCTCCATAGAAATATAAAACGCACATATAAAATCATTGCAGGACATAGCACTAACCAATCAAGCCATCAATAATGTCGCAATTCATAGCCGGTAAACCCTTTTAAAAGGATCAAAACTTACTCATCCAATCTCGCCGTAATAACATAACCAAGATTAATAAAAACTAGCAATTAAAAATGTACCAATAATCATCACTAAGGGAAATGTGGGCGAAAGTGCCGCGACTTATTAAAAAACTCAAATTTTTAAGTAGTCAAAAAATTCTACGGAACCTCTCTTTGAAACAGATCTAAAAATACCAAGGTTAAACAAATTTAAAATCTTTAACCTTTTATTCTCAGCTCACATTAATCATCTGATCCAAAACAATCAGAATTTACAGTCTAGCTAAAATATTTTGGTAAGATTTACTTCAAAACACTATCACTAAGAAACAATTTCACTCCATCGCCCTAAGTGGTGGTTACTGAAAAATAAACGCTGCTAGAAAGAATGAGCCAGAAAATGAATAATTTAAAACGTTACAGTAAATAAACCTCGCAATGAAATACAAAGAGGATTTTCTGCCATTCTTAAAACCTAGACAAATTTACTGAGCATGCGGGCACCTTGTTCTCATTGAATATACAAAACTTGACAGCATAGTCACGCACAGCAACAGCAAGCAAATAATTGGTCCACTTGCTCTAATGCTAGTCAAAACTGTTTACATGCAAACAGAATGTTTACCATTTCATACACTGAAGTGTTGCTTGTTCACTGCCGTAAAAATCAATCACACATTGCACAGGAACGTAATGAAATACCTTCCACGTTGTCGCTAACTTAATATTTATTTAACAGCAAAGCAAAAATGAAATATCGATAGAACAGACGCATTAGCAAAGACATTAACTAGGAAGGTGCAGACAAACGAAAAAATTTTTTCACATTCATTTTTTAATGTACTGTTTTTTTGTTTTTAGTAGTGGAGTATAGTCGAAGATGTTCTCGTAAGAGAAGGATGTACATTTTGTAGAGCAAAAGGTACTGCAGTCTAAGGGTATTTAAATGCGCGTGAATAATACAATATAGATGACCAACATAAAGCATTTTTATTTATGGAAGTATGTGAAGTGATTTATATGTAATTACGACCGGTGCCGGTGCCCACGGAGTACTTTAGCTGCCTGCATATTGCCGGCAGGAGTGGCCGAGTGGTTCTAGGCGCTACAGTCTGGCGTCGCGTGACCGCTACGGTCGCAGGTTCGGATCCTGCCCCGTCTTGGATGTGTGTGTTGTCCTTAGATTAGTTAGGTTTAAGTAGTTCTAAGTTCTAGGGGACTGATGGCCTCAGCAGATGAGTCCCATAGTGCTCAGAGCCATTTGAACCATTTTTTGCCTGCATCTTCAAATATGTCGGCGAAGTTACGCACAGACAATTTTGGCAGAAGCAATTCAATTTATTATTTATATTTTCTGTATAAATATATTTTATTCAATTACATTACAATTGGCGACCTATGTGCCAGGACTTCTGGGCACTGGTCGTGAATTGTGTTTGTTAACTATTGTTATGGTCAGCAATTTTTACATTGTTATAAATTGCAAAAACTAATTTCCTGTATTTTCTGTTTGTATGAATCACGACGGGGAGCGAGGATTACAAAAAGGCAAAAATTGGACCCAGGTCAAAACAAATTTCCATAGTAAGCTGTTTAATTCTGCGCAGCAAAAGGTAGGACGGCTGCGCAACTTACTTGCATGGTTACGCTTGGTAGCGCCTCCTTTGATGTAGATAGAAACTTTTTCCTCACTATTTCCTTCCTTGAATTTTACTGGCGGAAAAGAATAAACAACAAATTTTCAATGTCATACGCATTGTCAGTAAAACAAAGAATTGTGACACAATAGTTAGAGCATCATAACAGACGACAAAACAGGCTTGGAGATCACGTAATTTTCATCTGTCAAGTGTTATAATTAATGTAGGAAATTTTTTAACATTTTGTTGAAATTTCTATTTATTACAAATTCACATAATATGGCCGAAAAATATAAGACCATTGTTAATAGCGATAGCGAAAATGCAATCTGCGAAGATGGTGTAGAATTACAAGATCGAACAACTGAAGTTCAGGCGCTATGCATGACTACCGCAGAAGATTTAAGCAGATCAGAGATGAGTGTCGCAGGAGTGACGAATGATAACGACGCTCCAGCGCAAAATTTCCTCACGCATCTCCAGGAGCGACATACCGCTCATAAATGAAACACTAGAGAACGAGCAAAATATGAATATTGACAACACGTTACAAACGCCACTTGGTCATAACACAAACATTAATTTGGGAAACACAGCGGACAGCAAGCACAGTAGTACAATTGAAGCACTGCTGTGGCAGCTGCTATCTAACGTTAACAAGAAATTAGATGGTATCAGTACCAATTTCAGTTATATGAAACACGATATGAATACCAAAATTGATGATTTGACACGAGATATGAACACTGTTACGCAAGATCTAAATGCAATGAAGCAAGAACAAAAACAAATCTTCAAAGATTCGATGATTTAGCCAAAAATTTTCGCACTGCAATAGACGAAAAACTGAATGATGTGAAAACTCAGGTAAAGCATGAAGTACTTTCTGAAGTTAACGGTAGCATTACGGCGTTAAAGCAGAAGGTAAATTCTTTTAATGACCATCACGACCTAGAAGAACAACAGATAAAGAAAATCACAGACGCAAACAAACACACTGAAGCCGCACAGAACCAGCTGTGTTCGACAGTAAAAAAAGTAGCCACTGTCGTTGACAAAATGAATAATATGAAGGTGTACCTCTAGCTGTAGAAGAGCATACTTAAAGGGTAGCGACATTAGAAGTTGACTTAGCATGTGCTAAGAAGGAGAGAGAGAAAATTAATGAAAATCTCACTGAGATCATTGGTCAAGTTGAAGCAGGTACACTACATAAGAGTAACACCACTGCGGAGAAGTTGGTAACACATTGTAAGTTATACACAGATGTAGTTGATTAGGCTATTCAGAAAAAGGAAAATGAAATCGTTAACAAGGTAAACATTAACCTGCAAGCCGCAGAAAATAGGATCCGCAATCTTTTGGAGGAAAATATTGCTGGATCTCGAAATATGAATTTCAATAATACAAGCTACAGTAAACAAACCTCAACCTGTTGGTATATATTCACAAATTGTCACGAGTCCCACAGCAGGTACAAGTGACAGTTGTGGATTGCAATGTGTAAACATACCCACAACTCCAATACCTGAACAATTACCAGCCTGAATCACAGGTAACAACCATAACGACATAAATACGACCGAAAACGCTATGTGCTTATCAACTATTTTTGCAGACGAATGTTTGCTGATGCATCGACAATTCCCTACATTCACTACCGAAGGTAAAAGAACGAATCCCGTTGTGTTTATCAGTGCTTTTCGTCATGTATTTTCAAGCAACTGGAAGGAAGCACAGAAAATCAGATTTGTCGTAGGATATAAGGTGATATGCTCTTACGGGAAACTGAAGTGGCCGAAAGTTGCAACACTTATATTCAATTTGAAAGAGCTTTCCTCTCTTGTCTGAGGCAGTGCAAGAAAGACTCAGAAGCGAGTTTTTCAATCCTGCACCATTCAATGGCAAATACGTTAGTCTCCGTGGTTACTTTGAAAAATATGGACGTGTTAAAAATTTTAAAAAGTCGTTTATCATCGCACATCACAGAAAAATTAGTCACAATGCCCAAGCACGACGCTGAATATTTCCTGTCAAGTGCTCGATTCAATCAACTTAATCTGTGAGGGAAGACCTGTACGCCATAGAGCAATAGAAGAACAGGAACCACAACAACATAATTACGTAAATCAGTCAATAATACGTGATTTAAACACGCAGCAAGGTTGGTACACACAACAAAAAACAAACTATTTAAAAGAAATTTCCAAAACAACATGGATAATTTCAATGCACGAGCGAATTACAATTCACCACCACAAGGCTCTAAGCGAAACATAAACAGAAACATCAGCCGCAGCAGTGGAAGACCTTACGGTGTACCGCAACCAACATTTGGGCAGAAAAATAGCTCCACAGCAGCTAACGACACAAACTGGAGAAGTACACACACAGTGCAACTCATTGAAATATCTCCAGGTAATGAACTAAGCCTGCCGGTGTGCCCGAGCGGGTCTAGGCGCTTCAGCTTGGAACAGCGCGACCGCTACGGCCGCATGTTCGAATCCTGCCTCGGGCATGGATGTGTGTGATGTCCTTAGGTTAGTTAGGTTTAAATAGTTCTAAATTCTAGGGGACTGATGACCTCAGATGTTAAGTCCCACAGTACTCAGAGCCATTTGAACTATTTTTGAACTAAGTCACACTACGTCGTCGGAAAACACCAACCGGTCGTAGTACAGCCCCTTACTGTTGACCTCTCAGGAAGTGGGGGCAAGGCAGAACTACAGACATGTTTCATATGATATGACAAACGAGGTGACATCAAGGAGGATTTGTATCAGTATGAATTAGAGTAGATAAGGTCAAGGAAGATCAAGTACAAACAATCATTAAGGTAAAAATATTTGGCATTGGCATACAGTTAATTTTAGATACAGGTTCAACTACCAACCTAATGTCAAATGCATTTTTTTTAATTGAAGAAGAGAGGTAAGTTCCCAATATTTCCTGTACAAAATTTCAAGGTGCAACCTGCTAATGGCAGTAAGACTAAATTGGTTAAGCATCAAGCGCTTATTCCAGTACAAACTGAACATTTCACAGTGAAGTGCAACTTTCTTATAATTGACAAACTAATTGTCAATTATCTTATTGGGATGGACACGTTTAGAACGTACAAAACACAGATTGACATAGGTAATTGCAAACACCACTTTTATGTAAAGGACCAGATATTTTATATTGATTTAGTCAAAACACCCGATGAAAGTAACAAAAACAAACCAGAGTCAATTGTTGTAGTACAGTATTCCTTTCCAGCTGTGTATTTCACGAAGCAAATTGATACTGAACAAGAAGCGAACACTGAGGTTAGTTACGAGATGGTAGAGCAGAAACTAAGTGAATGAGGTGCAGCGACGAGTACTTCCTAACTTGTTATTTTAGATTGCTAATGTTTTCATGAAGGAGCCAGGAGTAATCAATGGCTATGAATGTAAATTTGAAGTCTATCCACACGAAACATTGTGTGTAATGTCATATACTATTCCATGGGCAAATGTACACATAAGGTCAGATAATTTGGACGAACAGCTTCTAAAGTTTTATAATACAAAATATTTCAGAGTACTCGATCTCTAATGGTCCTACTGGCAAATAAAACTCCACGAAGAAAGTCCAAAATATACAGCATTTGTTTGTGGGGGCAGAAGTAAGGAATTCTGAGTTCTACCTTTTGGACTGAACATTAGCGCAGGAGTGTTTATATCTGCAATGCACAAGGATTTAGGACCAGTATTGCTTAGAAAAATAAGTCTATGTAGACGACCTGCTAATAGCCGCACCTACTTAGATAGAACATATCAGGCGCATTGAACAGATGCTTCAATGATTTGCAGATTACGGGGTAACAGCCAATTTAAAGAAGTCTAGTTTTGGTAAGGAGTAATTCAGATTTTAGGAAATGTTGTCTCAGAACAAGGTATATTACCTGATCCCAAAAACTTGATGCCATACGCAACTGTCCAGCTCCAAGAAACAAAAAACAACAAAAGCCTTTTTAGGACTAGCTTCGTTTCTTCGTAAATTTTTACCACAACAACTAATGAACAGTGATGCATTGCTTAACATGTTACGAAAAAATAGGCTTTGGTTATGGGATGATAAGTGGCAAGAGGACTTTAATAGCATTAAGTAGGCAGTGATAAAAGGAAACATTCTTAGCCACTCTGACATGTCCAAAGATTTTTGTCTATGCACAGATGCCTCATCTCAAGGACTGGGGGGATGCTTATTTCAGATACGAGAGGAAGAAGGTAAGGAAGTACCCAAGGTCATCAGTTTTGCTAGTCGCACATTATCTGAAGCAAAAATGTCTTACTCCTGATTTGGAAAGTTAAGCTGTAATATGGCATTTAAAAAGTCTGAATATTTTTTG
Source organism: Schistocerca gregaria (assembly GCF_023897955.1). NCBI lineage: Eukaryota > Metazoa > Arthropoda > Insecta > Orthoptera > Acrididae > Schistocerca > Schistocerca gregaria. Next base: position 366,358,178 of record NC_064924.1, read on the forward strand.
TGGGGCAAGAATACCAAAGTTTACTGTGACCATCAGTCACTGTCATTTCTTTTAACATGTAAACTATTGCTCCGTAGATTAGCAAGGTTGTGTCTATATTTACAGGAATTCAATTTTGAGATCATTTATATCAAAGGAAATCAAATCGTTATTGCAAATGTCTTGTCTAGGCTACCGCTAAGTTTAGAGGAATTTGGTGAATTAACAGAGCAAGATGGAGAAATCAAAACGCTATTAATGCAAGGTACAACACAATAGTCTGATTACCATAAGTTTTGTAATCAATGAAAATTATACAACGGCAAGACCGCAGATGGAGTACGGGCATGCAGAACCTTAAGCAAGATGAAGGTGGAAGGGTAAGTAAATGGAATCAGGAGTACAAGGGTGAAAAATCTGATCAATGGTGTGTGTGTGTATTCCTGAAGATTATATCGATGAATTTATAAGACACACAAATGAAGTATGGGGACATTACGGAGTAGGCAAAAATGTACTGAAAAATTGCATCATTTTGTTATTTTCCAGTTTTGAGAAGACGGGTCCTACAGGTATTATGAAAGTGTGCAATATGTTAAAAAACAAAACAGTCAAATGTGTCAAAATATACTGAGCTACACCCAATACTCACAAAAAAACCTCTAGGTATGGTATACCTGGACATAGCTGGTCCATGTCCAAGAAGTAAAGGAGGAGTAAATACGTAGCAGCACGACATTTCTTCGAAACATATCAAAATACATGCCATTAAAAATGCAACAGCCATAAATATCAAGGAAAGAATTGAGGGAGACTATCTGAGAAGAGAAGGGAAACCAAAGGTACTACTAACTGATAATGCTTCATATTTCGTTGGGAAAAAATGGAAACAGTTTACGACCTCATAGGGCATAAAGCACATATTAGTAAGACTTTTTTACCCAGAAGCAAGGTACGCTGAACGAGTCTTTAAAGAATTTAACCGATTTATTAGGACATACACACCACACAAACACACCAGATGGGTAGAATACGTAACTCCTCTTATGCAGGTTGTCAATGATCTTCCACATTCTTCAACAGGTTTCACAATTAATGAATTGATGTTCCAGACAAAGAAAACGAATGAGTGTGAGTCGCCAATACCAAAGGTACCCACTACAGAAATGACACTCCTAGATAAAATCAAACAAGCCATAGTTACTTTAGAAAACAGGGCCGAGTATAGAAAGAAAATTCATAACAAGAAACTGAAACGTGTTACACAGTTCTTTGAAGGACAACAGTCCTCTTGCGGACGCACCCTAAATCGACAGAAATTGGTAAACTGAATAAGAAGTGGCAATTACTCTATTCAGGACCATATGTAATTTCTAAAATACCATACGCGGGGACGCACAGATTAGCCTACGAGAAAAGAAGAAGAGAGAAGCGTCTCTACTCTCACAAGGATATAAAAGCCTTATAGTGTAACGAAGTGTGGTAACAATTTTTTTATCACAAGACAATTGTACATAGTGTACATAATTCAAAGTATAATTTTCTTCTGTAACGTATTTTAAGATAAAGAAATGTTCGCAGGCATAAGTGATTCTTTTGATTTATACACGTAGGCATAAAATTAACAGCAATGAGGAGTAAAACACCGCTTCATGGGAAGCGAAATTATAAACAAAATTAGCTTAATATGGCCCAGCAATCCGCGCTCAACAATACGCGCTGACGTCAGCAGCAGGAGAGGAGACACTGGTATGTACGCATACGCGACAAACTGGCTCAAGGCGCAATAGACACTTAACCTAACTACAAGATACACGAAATACAACGCAAATACATTTACTGTTTAAGAACTAAGTAACCGACTGCTATATGTACACAGAGATTTAATTGAAAACGAAGCTATATACATGTTTACAACCGAAAGGAAGCATTATAAAAAAATATATACGAGACGTGTAAGCTAAGGACTAAAGACAAAATAACATGAGATATGTCAGATAATTTTCTTTTTGCAGAGCGAATGATCATAAGGGATAACAGAATGGACGAAAGTATGAATTTAAACAAAGTATGGAAATATCTGCGGACGTATGTGATGACCAAACATATCAGTGGCCATCGAGCTACGAAATGCAATTAGTTTTAAGTTAGTTTTAAGTTATTTTCTTTCAACGACCAGTGCATCGTTACGGCGCAAAAGAAGAATTACGTCTTAAGGCAAATGAAAAAATGAAATACGCATCGTCGCAGTATGTTTCCGTGACAATTGTCGCTACCTATTCATTGCAGGGTACACATAATCATTTAAGTAGGAGATCTTACAAAACCCAGTTAAATTTTACTGACATTTCCAGGTATTTAAGAAAGATAAGTCTACAATGGTGAAACCATTAGATTTCACACCGAGCTACACGCGAATTGAAGTATACAGTATTAAAATATGAAGAGATAATTTTTTGTCTATGATTAGTCGGTACACATTATTGCAACGAACCAAGGTTCCTTAGCAACTAGTTCACGACTGTAAGAGTAGCATTTCCTCATAATCCTTGAACACAAACAAAGGAGGCGGCCCCAGGCGTAGTTAGGCCAGCAATGGGCGATGTTTTGGTCCTATTTCCAGTGTTCTTTTCTCTCCCTCCTCTAACTACGTAAGAAATGAGCTCTCATAAGTGATAAAAGTCTATCAACGAAATGAAGCAGAAATGTATCATATGCTTGTACTGTGTTATAAAAATGTGACATGTAACTAATTTGCATATGTAATGTGATCAAAAATGAGTTGAAACAAACAAACAAACTGTAGTTAATGAAAAATTTTATAACGTCGTAAAACTTAAGAAACTTACGTTTGTAATATGACAAATGGATGGCATGTCAACCATAGGTATAAGCGATCATGTTAGTTATATTGTTGTCAAGACTCGTAATAATTTTCATTGAAAACCAAACTATATGAAGAAATGAACTTCAAGGACAGGCAATTTATACAATATGTTAGACGGTTATGTGTGTCTTTTAACAAGTGCACGTTCAAGTGTAGTGACATGAACGTGCGTGTGCATCGAAATAAGTGTCGCGGCTCACTACGCTTGATACAGGAACAAGTGAATTACAGTTGTTCGAGCAGGTACTTACCTCATCGACGGATGCTGTTGGTCAGCGTTCTCTCCGCTGAAAATTCGAGTACAACGGGTAGCAATGACGCCCGGGCCGTAAAAATAGAGATCTTCTGCCACAGCACTCTGCACCCAGTATAAAAACAAACGCCACCGCAATTCTTCGATACGTGGCACTCAGGTGAAAGTGTGACACTCAATGCGTCATCAACACCAAGAAAACGAGTGCGCGCACGTGCAACGGTAGCATATAACATGTTCCCCGTTGGCAACTAGTTCTTGAGGCCCAATCAGCCAGTGCGCAAGCGCGAAACGGCAGCAGGAATGAAGCAAACTGGACATTATTGTTAACACGAAATATTTAAATATGTAACGGACTCACATATTATATATGTATGTAATATTTTAATTTCCTGTACATAGGATAAGCTGACATTTCCATCCCATAAAATAAAACAAGAGAAGCTGACAATAAAGGTAATCGACCCCTATCGGCAAATGTAAACAAACAACACTGTACGTCTCCATAACATGTCAATGTACAGTGTGGGGGCAATTGTACAGGAACATAATGAAATACCGCCCAGGATGCCGCTAATTTAATTTTTTTTTAAGAGCAAAGCAAAAGTAAAATACCGATGGAACAGACGCATTACCAGAGACATTAACTAGGAAGGTGCAGACAAACGAAGAAATTTGTTCACAGTCATTTTTTCATGTACTGTTTTTTTGTTTTTTGTTTTTAGTAGTAGAGGATAGCCGAAGCTTTTCTCATAAGAGAAGGATGTACATTTTGTAAAGCAAAAGGTACTGCAGTCTAAGTGTACTTAAATGTGCGCGAATAATACAGTATAGAAGACCAATGTAAATCATTTTTATTTATGGAAGTATGTGAAGTGATTTATATTTAATTACGACCGACGCCGGTGCCCACGGAGTCCTTTAGCTGCCTGCATCTTCAAAAATTTCGGCGAATTCCGAGCGTCAAAGGAGATTAAGTTAAACACAGACAATTTTTGCAGAAGCAATTATAATATATATATATATATATATATATATGCAATTCAATTTATACGCAACTAGTAGAGGCAGTACAAGGCAGCTCAGTCAATCCGCCCGATAGCATACAAATAACACACCTATTAACGGACCGTATTCGCCAACCAAGCACGACGGCTACCACGGCCACTACACTTAAGTGCACTGTATCGACCATCAAACGACAACTACGTGTCCACCTCCCCCACTCGCCCCCCCCCCCTCCACCTCCCACCTCCGCCCACAGCTAGAACAGCCTAGCTCTTACCTTGAACGGATGCAACAACAGCTGGCTATCAAGAGAAGGCACTGCCAACCAAGACCATCTTAGACAAGACACTGGTGGACAGTATACCCAGAGATCTATCACTGCTGGACCGTATGTGATCCTTTAACCAGACTCATGCACCTCGGCGGCCTCATGAAAAGGCGCCGGGGTGACGCCTCCTATCAATATCAGACCGTCTCAAGTAAAACCACGATGAATTAAACAACGATGTGTTCTCCCTTTACTGTGTTCACGAGGTCTTTCTATTGATTCCGAAGGTCCCTCCTTATTTTAATATACTCCACTATCCTTTTCAATAATAACCATTGAGCTTAGCTCTGGAAAAGGTATAATCCAATGTACAGTATCACTGGATGTAGTGGAGTTGAAGTTAGATCTATTATAAACATGTCCATACTCATTAATTTTCACGTCATTATTATACTCATCATCTTTTCTTTTCGGTGTCACTCTCCTCAAAGTCGCCATTAAAATAACATACAGTAAGCACTTCACCTGTGTTTGTAATCTCAGCATCAATAATTGTCTATACATTACAGCCAGGTTCAACAGGGTGATTAATCCTCCCTTCCCCATCTCTATCTTCTCCCCAAGCGGAGGGGTTTTGGACAGAGGCTCAGCGAGCGATTTAGCCCCTTCAGCCTTTGTCCTTTTAGCTTTCTCAACAAGATCCAGGTATGTGAATTGTGAAAGATTCCAGAGATTATTTCGGTGACACATCCTGGCCTACACTTCCATTAACAGTACTTTTTCTCTCCGAGTACCCCGTAGGCTCGTAGTGGAGAGCAGATAGGTACACTCGCAGTCATAAATGCATAGTCATTTCCAGAAGTATCCTGTGGCTCATGATAAGACCGCCTTTTTCAGTGGATAAAAAGATTATTTTTATTTTAGTATTTTATAAACCATTCTTTTTCGTTAAATATCATGATTCTAAATTTATAACACATTTCGATATTACAACAAAGTTTTATTCGCTGTAAAACAGTGGAAAGAAAGAATCTAACGTTTGCAAAGGATCCTGATACCATGTAATAGAAAATTACGAGATAATAATTATCTAATTAGAAACATAGGAATTTACTTTTCGGCTCTTCTTGGATACGAGCAATACAGTCACTGTTTACAATCACATAACAAACAACATTATTCAAAGAAAAATTAAATTAATATCTTAGTATACATAGTCGAGCTTAATGAAGAATGAAATTAAAGAAATTTAACAAGAAACTCAAGGTATTTTAGAGAACATGCACGAGAGGACTGTTACAGTTTTCCCCATTCTGACTGGTATTCGCCGAGAATTTTAAAGTTGGAGGGAAGTCCCGCAATGACTAATATTTTAATTTGTTGAAACCTGCTAGTTATAGCATAATTTTATGAGAAAGTTCATATTGAGTAGCTCGTTGCTATTCTTTGATAGGTCCTATTTTGCTCACTTTATAAAAGAAATCATCCCATAAGTTCTCCGTTGTGCAGGTTATTTATGTTTCGCCCTGAAGCCGCCATAGAGCGAATTGGGTGCACCACTTTAAGGCACTGGTTATAGCTATATAATTATTTATTTTATATTGTGTGTGTTTAGTACAAAAACACTTATTTCTTAAGCGTGAAGTCTCGGTGACTCTTGTGTTGATCTTGATGTCTGCAGTTGGTAAAATCCATTGCTTGAATCTAGATGACAGCAGTCTAGTTCATTTAGTTCGATTTTCATATTGACAAAATACACTGTACAATGTTTATATATAATCGTTAAAAAATCTTTTAGAATCTAATACTTCAGTTAAAAAATCAATAAATCACTGGTAAGTTATTAACTGCATTCCTGTGCATATTTTTAAACTGTATTTTTAGTACACCTGCCTAGATGGCGTCGATAGCAAAAGACGTTTCAAGTAGAGTAGTTACGTCTGCCTGACAACTGGTTACATTCCTATAGTTTTTACGTTTCATGCAAAATTTTCCAAAAATTCAAAAAAGTCTGGCCTCTAACTTCCTATTGCTTCTTATTTATTGGACATACGTTGTTTGGGATTTGATTAAAATGATCTGGTCCAGAGGGCCTCCAAATCTTGAGGTCCTGGAGATTTGGAGGCTCCCAGGGCCGGAGAACAGTGGAGACTGCCCGCTCAGCTTCCTCATTTGTCCACAACTGCTTCAAGATGTTTGCGGGTGAGCACAACATATTATTCTTACAGCACTTTTTGAGCAGTGAAGAGTTTCTTTCTGAAAGATGGGTTGTCCAAGAATATTATTTCATATGACATTATTCAATCAAAAGCTAGAAAATATGTAAATTTTCAATGATTCTAAGTACTAATGATTGTACAATTATACCTCCGGCCGGCCGGAGTGGCCGTGCTGTTCTAGGCGCTTCAGCCTGGAGCCGAGCAACCGCTACGGTCGCAGGTTCGAATCCTGCCTCGGGCATGGATGTGTGTGATGTCCTTAGGTTAGTTAGGTTTAATTACTTCTAAGTTCTAGGCGACAGATGAACTCAGAAGTTAAGTCGCATAGTGCTCAGAGCCATTTGAACCATTACACCTCCAATATGCAGTGGACCTAGAAGATTACAAATGCTTTACGAGTTCCAAAAGTGTTCCTCCAGTTTAAGTTCTCAACACTGAAGTTTCCATCCTATTTATTATTTCCTCACCATGTGTTACGCTTATTATTGATGTAGTACCCATTGATGTGGAGAACTCAGTATGTTGTGTCTTTTTAAAATCGAGGACGAGACCATTCGCAGAAAACCAGTCAGTGATACTTTTAAGAGCACTGTTTACCATTTCCTCTGTTTCTGTATTTATGCCTGTACTGATTTTAGTGCTAGTGTCATCTGCAAAAATATTTAATTCTGCTTGTTGTATATTCTAGGTTGTGTGAGATCGCATTCCGTTAATTCTCATCATCCCGTTGTACCAATATGATTCTGTATACATTCTTTAAGAGTGGATACATAGCTGAACGTCCTGCATTGTTTGTAACTCCCAAGGGGTTCGCCTTCGATTTTTATGGTGCGAAACGTTTTTGATTACTGTGGCGCCACATTATTAATTCGTTGTTCATGGTGCAAGTTAATAGTTTGTTTAAATGTTTCTTGAATGTCGACAATGTCAATTTTGTGAAGTGTAATACACAGATACCATAAAAGGCCTGTCTCTACACTTCCTGGATACTCATTTTCTGCCATCTTCCTGATGCACATGTTGAATCATTAACAGCTAATATTTTCCCTGTCATAATTGTAAACACAACACTTTCAAATGAGCCCTGCTAAATATTGAACTTGAGGCTTCGAACTGAACGGGTTCCTTGTCAGTAATCGATGTTTTCAACGGGTTGTAACACAGCAAATTATTCCGAATCTTTATTCCTTTGTAGTGAAGTAATCGATCTTAGTTTGTGTCTTGCCATGTAGGTGGAAGAAGAGTAGCCTTTTTTCTTCATATAAGCGTAGCTGTCACTTTGTGCGCTGAGGCCGTGAGCAGACTAACATACGTACGATTCCTTTATGCACTCTCCCACTGACTTGAAAGAAGTAGTTGTAAAATTTATTAGATACATATTCCATACACAGACTTGTGTTAATAAAATAACTTACTTGACAAATCTCAATTCAGTACATTCAGTACTTTTAGAGATATAAATCTTTACTTACAAAGTAAAGTCGCCCTAACAGCCGTCTGCTTCACGTCTGCTGTGCAGCGAGGTACCTTAATTTAAGTATTAACTGTATTTTTCTTACTTGTCACTTCTTCTTCAATGTGTTTTTGCTTTTAGGAAGCTTTAATTGTAGAGTGCTACTAATAGTGTTCCATAGATTTCGTGTTTGTTTTGAATACAGTCAGAGAGAGTCCCTTTAGTCAGCCATAGTGCCAGTAGTGCTAGTGTTTGTTTTGAATACAGTCCAGAGACAGGTAGTGCTATTTTCATTGTTTTCTACAAGAAGTGGTTAGCAATCACAGTTTAGTCAATAATCAGCCGCTTTTAGTGAATTAGCAGTCTAGTTAAAAGTTGATTAAGTCTCTTCAGTAAATTAATTCCTTAGGATGGATAGAATGTGTGACTGCTGTGTAAGAACGCAGGAGGAGCTGGCCACTCTTCGCGAACAGGTGAGCGTGTTGATGGCCGCGGTCAGCCGTCTGCAGGCTGCTGCCTCGGAGTGTAGCGGCAGTGGGGAGTCTGGTGCGTCGCAAGGTACACCCCAGGTGTTACATGCTTCACCCACTGTCCCTGCTGTCGAGACATCTTCGCGGGTACCGGGCGCGGTTGGGCCACCCTCTCCCCAAGGGGAGTAGCGAGTTCAGCGGCGTTCGCGGCGCACGAGGCGGAGGGTAAATGTGGAGGCTGGCCATGTGGCATCGCCCGCTCTGCCTGTGAGTGGACAAGTGGCTGCTCCTTCAGCAAGGTCCGAGCAGGCACACGGGGGGAGGGGTTTATTAGTTATTGGGAGCTCCAACGTTAGGCGGGTGATGGAGCCCCTTAGGGAAATAGCGGAAAGGTCGGGGAAGAAGGCCAGTGTTCACTCTGTCTGCTTGCCGGGGGGTCTCATCCGAGATGTGGAGGAGGCCCTATCGGCGCCGATAGAGAGAACTGGGTGCACCCGACTGCAAATTGTTGCTCATGTCGGCACCAATGACTCCTGCCGTCTGGGTTCAGAGGTCATCCTCAGTTCGTACAGGCGGTTGACGGAATTGGTGAAGGCGGAAAGCCTCGCTCGCGGGGTTGAATCAGAGGTAACTATTTGTAGTATCGTTCCCAGAACCGATAGCGGTCCTCTGGTTTGCAGCGGAGTGGAAGGCTTAAATCAGATAGCTCAGACGATTCTGCGGAGAGCTGGGGTGCAAATTTCTCGACCTCCGCTATCGGGTGGAGAAATGTAGGGTCCCCCTGAATAGGTCAGGCGTGCACTACACGCCGTAAGCGGCTACAAGAGTAGCGGAGTACGTGTGGAGTGCACATGGGGGTTTTTTAGGTTAGAGAATTCCCTCCCCGGGCCCAACAAGACGCCTCCTGAGAGGTAGGAGTAGGCAAAATGCAACAGGGAATAACAATTTTAATGTGCTGATAGTAAACTGCAGGAGCGTCTATAGAAAGGTTCCAGAACTGCTCTCATTAATAAACGGTCACAACGCTCGTATAGTACTAGGGACAGAAAGTTGGCTGAAACCAGACGTAAACAGTAATGAAATCCTAAACTCAGATTGGAATGTATACCGCAGAGACAGGCTGGACAGTGAAGGGGGAGGCGTGTTTATAGGGATAAGAAGTGCAATAGTATCGAAGGAAATTGACGGAGATCCGAATTGTGAAATGATTTGGGTGAAGGTCACGGTTAAAGCAGGCTCAGTCATGGTAATTGGATGTCTATATAGGCCCCCGGGCTCAGCAGCTGTTTTGGATGAGCACCTGAAGAATAATTTGGAAAATATTTAGAGTAGATTTCCACACCATGTTATAGTTCTGGGTGGAGATTTTAATTTGCCGAATATAGACTGGGAGACTCAAATATTCATAACGGGCGGCAGGGACAAAGAATCCAGTGAAATTGTTTTAAGTGCATTATTTGAAAACTACCTTGAGCAGTTAAACAGAGAACCGACTCGTGGCGATAACATATTAGACCTGCTGGTGACAAACAGACACGAACTATTTGAATCAGTTAACACAGAACAGGGAATCAGCGATCATAAAGCGGTTACTGCATCGATGATTTCAGCCGTAAATAGAAATATTAAAAAAGGTAGGAAGATTTTTCTGTTCAGCAAAAGTGACAAAAATCAGATTTCAGAGTACTTGATGGCTCAACACAAAAGTTTTGTCTCAAGTACAGATAGTGTTGAGGATCAGTGGACAAAGTTCAAAACCATCATACAATATGCGTTAGATGAGTATGTGCAAAGCAAGATCGTAAGAGATGGAAAAGAGCCACCGTGGTACAACAACCGAGTTAGAAAACTGCTGCGGAAGCAAAGGGAACTTCACAGCAAACATAAACATAGCCAAAGTCTTGCAGACAAACAAAAATTAACGCGAAGTGAAATGTAGTGTGAGGAGGGCTATGCGAGAGGCGTTCAATGAATTCGAAAGTAAAGTTCTATCTACTGACTTGGCAGAAAATCCTAAGAAATTTTGGTCTTATGTCAAAGCGGTAGGTGGATCCAAACAAAATGTCCAGACACTCTGTGACCAAAATGGTACTGAAACAGAAGATGACAGACTACAGGCCGAAATACTAAATGTCTTCTTCCAAAGCTGTTTCACAGAGGAAGACTGTACTGTAGTTCCTTCTCTAGATTGTCGCACAGATGACAAAATGGTAGATATTGAAATAGACGACAGAGGCATAGAGAAACAATTAAAATCGCTCAAAAGAGGAAAGGCCGCTGGACTTGATGGGATACCAGCTCCATTTTTCACAGAGTACGCGAAGGAACTTTCCCCCCTTCTTGCAGCGGTGTACCGTAGGTCTCAAGAAGAGCGAAGCGTTCCAAAGGATTGGAAAAGGGGACAGGTCATCCACGTTTTCAAGAAGGGACGTCGAACAGATGTGCAGAACTATAGACCTATATCTCTAACGTCGATCAGTTGTAGAATTTTGGAACACGTATTATGTTCGAGTATAATGACTTTTCTGGAGACTAGAAATCTACTCTGTAGGAATCAGCATGGGTTTCGAAAAAGACGGTCGTGTAAAACCCAGCTCGCGCTATTCGTCTACGAGACTCAGAGGGCCATAGACACGGGTTCACAGGTAGATCCCGTGTTTCTTGACTTCCGCAAGGCGTTTGACACAGTTCTCCACAGTCGTTTAATGAACAAAGTAAGAGCATACGGACTATCAGACCAATTGTGTGATTGGTTTGAGAAGTTCCTAGATAACAGAACGCAGCATGTCATTCTCAATGGAGAGAAGTCTTCCGAAGTAAGAGTGATTTCAGGTGTGCCGCAGGGGAGTGTCATAGGACCGTTGCTATTCACAATATACATAAATGACCTGGTGGATATCATCGGAAGTTCACTCAGGCTTTTTGCAGATGATGCTGTGGTGTATCGAGAGGTTGCAACAATGAAAAATTGTACTGAAATGCAGGAGGATCTGCAGCTAATTGACGCATGGTGCAGGGATTGGCAATTGAATCTCAATGTAGACAAGTGTAATGTGCTGCGAATACATAGAAAGATAGATCCCTTATCAATTAGCTACAAAATAACAGGTCAGCAACTGGAAGCAGTTAATTCCATAAATTATCTGGGAGTACGGATTAGGAGTGATTTAAAACGGAATGATCATATAAAGTTGATCGTCGGTAAAGCAGATGCCAGACTGAGATTCATTGGAAGAATCCTAAGGAAATGCAATCCGAAAACAAAGGAAGTAGGTTACAGTACGCTTGTTCGCCCACTGCTTGAATACTGCTCAACAGTGTGGGATCCGTACCAGATAGGGTTGGTAGAAGAGATAGAGAAGAGCCAACGGAGAGCAGTGCGCTTCATTACAAGATCATTTAGTAATCGCTAAAACGTTACGGAGATGACAGATAAACTCCAATGGAAGACTCTGCAGGAGAGACGCTCAGTAGCTCGGTACGGGCTTTTGTTAAAGTTTCGAGAACATATCTTCACGGAGGAGTCAAGCAGTATATTGCTCCCTCCTACTATATCTCGCGAAGAGACCATGAGGATAAAATCAGAGAGATTAGAGCCCACACAGAAACATACCGACAATCCTTCTTTCCACGAACAATACGAGACTGGAATAGAAGGGAGAACCGATAGAGGTACTCAGGGTACCCTCAGCCAGACACCGCTTGCGGAGTATGGATGTAGATGTAGATGTAGAAGCCCGTATAAACTTCTCTGGTGTTGCGTAGTTGAGCAAGGGACTGTAATGTATTCACCTATCGTATCAGCAGAAACTATAACATCTAAAGAAAGAAACTAAACTCCTCTCGAACAGGCCATGAAGGCCCAACAGTACCTCAAGCCGCTGTGTCATCCTCAGGCCATAGGCTTCACTTGATGCGGGTATGAAGGGGCATGTGGTCAGCAAATCGCTCTCCCGGCCCTGTGTCACTTTCCGAGACCGGAGACGCTACTTGTCAATCAAGTAGCCCTTCAGTTTGCCTCACAAGGGCTGAGTGTACCCCGCTATCCAACAGCGCTCGGCAGACCGGATGGTCACCCATCCAAGTGTTAGCCCAGTCCGTCAGCGCTTAACTTTGGTGATATGACGGGAACCGGTGTTACCACTGCGTCAAGGCCGTTGGCCAGACTATAAGATCATTTTCAAAATAATTATTTAATTACATTTTATTGTGTGAATGATGTGAAGAGAGTGAGAGAGTGCATGGAGGGAGGGCGTACGTCAAGTGTGAGTTTTTTATTTTATCAAGAACCACATAACATACATGCGTTATAAAGTAAAACCATGAAGCATATTACGTACGTGCTAGCGTGCATAGTTTTGTACGAGAGCAAAAGAAGGCGGAAGAAAAGTTTTGAGTTAAATCAAGTAGTAATTCATTTTTGGGATAATTCGTACTTTCTGTTTTATTAAATTAAATCTGGCTTCGTAAATTCAGAGTTTCTTTCAGAAATTGCTTTCTGCGATTCTACTGGATGGTTCACGGATTATCGCGAGTATTTGAGGGCAGAAGCTATTCCAGGTGGTTGCGTAAATCATCAGCCAATAGGAATTAAATATTTCCGTAGATGTTGTGCTTTGTGCTACATTTTCCATACCTCTGGGAGTCGATTGTGAACCATCTTATTTAGTTTTGAACGTTATAGGAAAAGTCTGGAAATTTTTAATGGATTCATTCGGAACTTATTTGCGTATGAGCTTCCTGACCGTACTTAAATGGCGCGTGGCGTTTTTCGTGGACATCACTACACATTATGGCTAGCACTTCTTCTTAACAAGCGCACAGAACGACCTGCTGTAGTAACTCGCTAGTAGCTGTGGGTCAGTAATCGTATGGAACTTAAAATAATTCAGGTCGGATTGGTGAACTTCGAGATGCTTTCGTGTGGAGAACGTGTAGTAAAACAGTCATTAACTTGTATTAGTATTAGTTGGACAGTAAATACGGACTTGATATCCGTTTACAACATGTTTTGGAGGCAATAAAATCTAATCAATTGATCTATAAAACTTTTCACGCGAGTGAGTTAGAATCCCGAAATCCCGATATTTTTACGAAATTTCAGAGGCTGCCTCTAAGCTTGTATTATGCGGTCATTGTGTAAGTAGGCTGTTTAGGTTTTTTTATTGGTAACGCCGCCGCCACGTAGCGCTCTGTATGAAAATCACTGGCTGTGCTGTGTGCAGTCTGTGTTTAGTTTGCATTGTTGTCTGCCATTGTAGTGTCGGGCAGCGGCAGCTGGATGCTAACAGCGCGTAGCGTTCCGCAGTTGGAGGTGAGCCGCCAGCAGTGGTGGACGTGGGGAGAGAGATGGCGGAGTTTTGAAATTTGTAAGAATTTGTGTCATGAACTGATATATATATTATGACTATTAAGGTAAATACATTGTTTGTTCTCCATTAAAATCTTTCATTTGCTAACTGTGCCAGTCAGTAGTTAGTGACTTCCGTAGTTTGAATCTTTTAGTTAGCTGGCAGTAGTGGCGCTCACTGTATTGCAGTAGTTCGAGTAACGAAGATTTTTGTGAGGTAAGTGATTTGTGAAACATATAGGTTAATGTTAGTCAGGGACATTCTCTTGTAGGGATTACTGAAAGTCAGATTGCGTTGCGCTAAAAAAATATTGTGTGTCAGTTTAAGCCCAGTTTTTTATAATTTTTTCTAAGGGGACGTTTCAATTGCTTGGTAGATATTTAGTACATTTATCTTCAACGTTCTTGTCGAATGAACCAGTACCTATCAATGTAGAGTGAAGGGGACGAACAACAAGAAGTCTGTCGAGGTAAGTGGACTGAAATGTTAAGGAAGTGAAGTTATATCCATCCCTGCCGCAGGGTAAACGTCTCGGAGACTTCAAAGAGTGGGCACAGCCACCGACCTTAGCTCGCCAGAAATGTAACCCAGCTTTCCAAATTACGCACAGTGCGTACCAGAGGCGACCATATTGTGTAGCAAAGCACCCGTTACCATGACACCAAATTCGTCTGATGATTACAAATGCAATCTGATAACGTTCGTTGTCCTCCGAGCTTCCACACAAGGATACGTTGCTTGCATGGGAACTTCCTGACCGAACTTCAACTGCACGTGGCGTGTTTCGTGGACATCGCTATACATTATGGTGAGCACTTCTTTTTAAGAGGCACACTGAGCGACTTGATGTAGTAACTGATCATTTTCACACGTACATGACAGTCGTGAGATCCTGACCAACGCGGCCAGCACACTATAACACTACCTTCTGAGACTGTTATACTGTAACCACACAGCTGCAGGCAATTCGTATAATGGAATTATTTTTATTAAAGCAATTACAGTATAAAGAAGCAGAAAGGAATTTTGTTGTTTTGACCTTGATGTACCTAACGGAGGTGACTTATCGAAAGTGAGAGTGAGATTTACGAAAATATTTAAACAGTAACAAACAATATTTTGCCTATCTACAGTGTCCAAATGATAAAGCAAACGGTCGCCAGCCTAATTAGGCATAATAATGAGTAATATTTTTGTTCAATAAACTGAAAACAAGTAACTTCAATGGGCAAACACAGCCTATACTTTGTCAAACGATAGTGCAATGAACTCTGGCACCTGCATATGTTAACGTTAAGGTTGGAGCTGACAGTTAGAGCAGAACAAACTGTTTGCATAACAGACAACGATACACACTGTTACCTTTACGGCTTAGTCAGACTGAATGATCTCAATAATATTACTATTAATATTCACTGTAGATTCATAAATTGGATATAGGTTCAGTATTACTTTTCAAACATTTTTCTATCTGACAAAAAATTGTAACTCTAGTTCACTGCAAAATTATGATCTGGGCATATATTCAGTATTACTTTTCAAACATTTTCTCACTGACCTTTGAGTAAAATAAGTTCCTGTTTTCACAGATGTGAATCTGTTAATCGTTATTTAGCTTGAGCACAATAAACAAACTGTGGGTAGTAGTAGAGCA
Organism: Schistocerca gregaria; assembly: GCF_023897955.1. Classification (NCBI taxonomy): domain Eukaryota; kingdom Metazoa; phylum Arthropoda; class Insecta; order Orthoptera; family Acrididae; genus Schistocerca; species Schistocerca gregaria. Next base: position 366,373,720 of record NC_064924.1, read on the forward strand.
AATTAAACGCTCTTTCATCTTTCATTTTGTTAGTGAAACAAGCACTTAGCAAGCATGAACATGTAACTCTCAACAGTTCTGAGCTTTTACTGCAGTGAAACACAAAATTCAGATATTTGTAAGATCCATTCAACAAAGAATATTAAATTTAACACACTCTTTTGTCACATTAACTTTCAATAGAAGGACACTCGGTAAGCACTTTATCATGGGTGGATACGTGACTGAGGATAAATCACGGTATAATTTACCTTATGTTTGAGCACACTGTAACATCCAATGACCTGATCCTTCACTGTACATTACTACGGTTCTTCTGTTCCATTACAGTGATTGCGCAATGTGGTGGCGAGTGCATGTTGGTAGGTGGATTTGCAGGTAGAATTGCTGGACTCTGTCATTTCTTGGTAGCGATGATAAATATCAATTTCAACATAATTCAAGCTAGTTACTGCACCCATCCGAGGCTTTGGCACATTGGAAAACGGCACAAAAAGACCCTGCACAATCACAACCTTTTCGTGAGTTGTTGGTGGTTCAGTAGCTCATCCCCGTCTGAATCTTAGTTCCACCTTTCTAACCATGCCCATCACATTTTGCGCGCCCAACACAGTTCCATTCCCGAGGGGTACCACACTACGTTTTACATACAAAATAACTAAGAACCCTAAGTCAGGATCAGGAATTACATTGCAGCAAAGAAAGATATTAAAATACATCCGTTACACATATTGGTATTTCTACAAAAAAAATATATTCACACATAAATTACAATTACACTCCTGGAAATGGAAAAAATAACACATTGACACCGGTGTGTCAGACCCACCATACTTCCTCCGGACACTGCGAGAGGGCTGTACAAGCAATGATCACACGCACGGTACAGCGGACACACCAGGAACCGCGGTGTTGGCCGTCGAATGGCGCTAGCTGCGTAGCATTTGTGCACCGCCGCCGTCAGTGTCAGCCAGTTTGCCGTGGCATACGGAGCTCCATCGCAGTCTTTAACACTGGTAGCATGCCGCGACAGCGTGGACGTGAACCGTACGTGCAGTTGACGGACTTTGAGCGAGGGCGTATAATGGGCATGCGGGAGGCCGGGTGGACGTACCGCCGAATTGCTCAACACGTGGGGCGTGAGGTCTCCACAGTACATCGATGTTGTCGCCAGTGGTCGGCGGAAGGTGCACGTGCCCGTCGACCTGGGACCGGACCGCAGCGACGCACGGATGAAAACCAAGACCGTAGGATCCTACGAAGTGCCGTAGGGGACCGCACCGCCACTTCCCAGCAAATTAGGGACACTGTTGCTCCTGGGGTATCGGCGAGGACCATTCGCAACCGTCTCCATGAAGCTGGGCTACGGTCCCGCACACCGTTAGGCTGTCTTCCGCTCACGCCCCAACATCGTGCTGCCCCCCTCCAGTGGTCTCGCGACAGGCGTGAATGGAGGAACGAATGGAGACGTGTTGTCTTCAGCGATGAGAGTCGCTTCTGCCTTGGTGCCAATGATGGTCGTATGCGTGTTTGGCGCCGTGCAGGTGAGCGCCACAATCAGGACTGCATACGACCGAGGCACACAGGGCCAACACCCGGCATCCTGGTGTGGAGAGCGATCTCCTACACTGGCCATACACCTCTGGTGATCGTCGAGGGGACACTGAATAGTGCATGGTACATCCAAACCGTCATCGAACCCATAGTTCTACCATTCCTAGACCGGCAAGGGAACTTGCTGTTCCAACAGGACAATGCACGTCCGCACCCAACGTGCTCTAGAAGGTGTAAGTCAACTACCCTGGCCAGCAAGATCTCTGGATCTGTCCCCCATTGAGCATGTTTGGGACTGGATGAAGCGTCGTCTCACGCGGTCTGCACGTCCAGCACGAACGCTGGTCCAACTGAGGCGCCAGGTGGAAATGGCATGGCAAGCCGTTCCACAGGACTACATCCAGCATCTCTACGATCGTCTCCATGAGAAAATAGCAGCCTGCATTGCTGCGAAAGGTGGATATACACTGTACTAGTGCCGACATTGTGCATGCTCTATTGCCTGTGTCTATGTGCCTGTGGTTCTGTCAGTGTGACCATGTGATGTATCTGACCCAAGGAATGTGTCAATAAAGTTTCCCCTTCCTGGGACAATGAATTCACGGTGTTCTTATTTCAATTTCCAGGAGTGTATATACAGTAAGTTTTGTCCCTTCCAAATGAGGCAAGGAATTTAAATAATAAAGACAATACATTACATATGATTAAACCAGGACATCAAAGTTTCTACAAAGAAAAAGTACACTTTTTATACAGTACCGAATTAATCATAGAATAATTACAGAAGCTCAACGAAATAGAAAGCAAAATGAATCAACATAGGTATGTAGTGTCTAAGCTATGGTGTTACAACACAAACAATATTCAAATTGATTTTTGTATCGGAAACGCTTTGTGTTATCTTTTCCTGTATACAACCAGGTTTCGCCTGAAAAGTCGTTGGCGCGTCCAGTGCTGTTGTTTGGCTCACTACTATCAGTACATCTCCCTCCTGCCCCCTCAAGGGAAACCGCACCATTGGCTGACGTGACGGATGGTCCGTCACGGCACGCTTCCCATGCACAATGAAGCCCATTTTTTGACTCGCTATGGCTATAAGATGCTGCAATGCGAGTAAACTACACTCCTGGAAATGGAAAAAAGAACACATTGACACCGGTGTGTCAGACCCACCATACTTGCTCCGGACACTGCGAGAGAGCTGTACAAGCAATGATCACACGCACGGCACAGCGGACACACCAGGAACCTCGGTGGTGGCCGTCGAATGGCGCTAGCTGCGTAGCATTTGTGCACCGCCGCCGTCAGTGTCAGCCAGTTTGCCGTGGCATACGGAGCTCCATCGCAGTCTTTAACACTGGTAGCATGCCGCGACAGAAGGACGTGAACCGTATGTGCAGTTGACGGACTTTGAGCGAGGGCGTATAGTGGGCATGCGGGAGGCCGGGTGGACGTACAGCCGAATTGCTCAACACGTGGGGCGTGAGGTCTCCACAGTACATCGATGTTGTCGCCAGTGGTCGGCGGAAGGTGCACGTGCCCGTCGACCTGTGACCGGACCGCAGCGACGCACGGACGTACGCCAAGACCGTAGGATCCTACGCAGTGCCGTAGGGGACCGCACCGCCACTTCCCAGCGAATTAGGGACACTGTTGCTCCTCGGGTATCGGCGAGGACCATTCGCAACTGTCTCCATGAAGCTGGGCAACGGTCTCGCACACCGTTAGGCCGTCTTCCGCTCACGCCCCAACATCGTGCATCCCGCCTCCAGTGGTGTCGCGACAGGCGTGAATGGAGGGACGAATGGAGACGTGTGGTCTTCAGCGATGAGAGTCGCTTCTGCGTTGGTGCCAATGATGGTCGTATGCGTGTTTGGCGCCGTGCAGGTTGTAAGGTGTCAGGCAAATCCAACACCGTACATGAAAACCCTGACATAATAAGCAAATTTACTAGTATGTCACATAGCTCCGAATAAATCGTGACATGAAATTAACCAAAGTAATACGAGTAACGAATGAGCAAATGGAATACCACAGACTAACACAAGAATGCCTAAATGCATGTCGTACCTTCCCACCGTGAGGCAGACGCAGTTCCGAGGGGAGAAACGAGGACAGAAGCAGAGAGCAGAACCGTGTTAAGCTAGAAAAGGGAGGGGCTGGGCACCCACGCCGCGAGCCTACCTGTACAACTATACAACCCGCACGTTTTAGCGTGAGGCTTTTTCGCGTCTCAGGTATGTCAAGGACAACCTCCAGCCCATGTTAAAAGCTAGAGCCCTCCAGAAAAGCGGTATATATCTTACGATAACACAAAAAAGGGCCACTACCACCCACAAGTTTTAGCGTGAGACTTTTTCGCGTGTCTGTTACATTAGGATCACTCCCCAGCCCATGTTAAAAGATAGAGCCCTCCAGAAGAGCAGTATAGATCTTACGATAACGCTAAAAGGACCACACAAGCTGCAGGTTTTAGCGTGAGACTTTTTAGCGTCTCTGTTACATTGCAAATTTTAAAAAACATTGCCCCACCACGAAAAGTATAACGTTTCTCATTGGATAGACAGAATTTTTGTAGGCGGAGCTAAAGGTTAACATTGAGACCATGATTGGTCAGATGAAAACACAGCCAGATAGTTTTTTTAAACCAAATTCGGTAAATTGTAGTAACGAGAAGTTAGAGTAGGGTTGGTTCCGAGACGGCGAGCTGGATGGCTGCTGCGCCGGCCGCTGCCGCCCTGACGCTGCTTAGACACCGACAAGGTAATGAACGCACGCGATGCCGCATTTTTGAGCGCATAAGGCTTCACTCAGAACTGCAGAAGTCTCATCTGTTACAGCCCCTTTTTGCGTAATACTAATGGTGATCGTTAATTAAAACTTATGGTGTTCACATTTGCCACTTGAAGTAAAGATCTGAAACGCGATGATTGTTCTATTTTATAGTTATTGAGAAGCCACACCAGCCACTGTAATTTACTACAAGTTAGATAAGTAATTAAAGATAATTGAGTGTCACTGTAGACCATTTTGATAGTTTTCTCTTTTGTGAAACTTAATTTAAACCTAGATTATAGATGTGATATGGCATAGGTCATCCTTCGATCGATTGTAGAACTTGGAAACCCATTTAGGGAATATTCGTTCACATTTCTGTTGAACGCAGTTGGTTTTTACCATCCTGTATTAAAACATTTCCTTTTATCAATAGTGCAATTTATAAACGATGTCTTGTGATTAGAATAAATTTCCAATGGTAAACTTAACTGCTTTTTCGACGTTATTTTACCAGCTAACTAAAAATAGGAAAGCCTTGAACCCTTTCCACTATATTTAGTTAGAATTAAGATTCTTTTACAGGGAGTGCAGTGGAGCTGACGCTGAGATCATTAAGCATTTGATTATATCATCGCTAGTCTCACTGAACTCTTCTGAATTCTACATGTCATGTGTGGTCTGGCGTCTCCTTACCAGCAACAGGTCCCAGGTTCAAACTAGTTCCCTAAAAAACACGCTCAGAGCGTCGTTGCGCCAAAGTGGTAGGGAGACACGATATAGTACAATCAGACACCACCATGAATGTTTAGAAAATGGCGACCCTGCCAGGATGGTAAAATACCATGATTGAAGGTCGACCACATGCCTAACTAGGTCAGAAAAATATCCTGCTAAAAAATTTTCGTTGAAAAATTTTTTTTCTTAAAGTTATACATAGTCGTAAACAGTAGCTGCGGCGATAGATAGATAGTAAAAGTGTTCAAGAAAAAGTGAGAATTCTAGCAGAGACAATAGCATAATTAAGTTATGAATTTTAAAAATTGTTAGAATTAAGTTTTCTCTCCAATGCAAGCGCGCAGGTGGCGGTTACATCGTTGACAAGTTGGTTCTGTCCCAACAAGTAAGTGAATGGATTGTCAGTCTTGGTAGTGTCAAGTCGTGTGAACAAAAAGGTTATGAAACGTGTGAGATCGTATGAGCGCATTTTGACGCGAAGTAGGGCGCGTGAATTGCTTTTAAAACAGAAAATAAGGGAAACGGAAAGATTAGCAATGGCAGATCGAGAACTTGACCGAATTGAGGTAGAGACCCAGCATAAAAATGTACAGAGAATAGGCAGTACAAGAGACGATGCAGTGTGGCGAGAAATTGGACAGATATCGCACCTTAACGAGGGTAATGTACGTCGAGGCATAGAAAACCTAGGTCAGCATACGACAGAGGAGCAGGAAAGTAGAGAGACAGTCGATGAGGATTCTAACTTGCGTCTTGAATACGTAGAACCCATAGTACAAGTAATCAGAGCTCCCTCATCACAGAGTACAAGAAATGCGAGCAGAAAGGTGTCACAGCACAGTTCAACGCAATCGGTTGCGAACCAACACTTGGACGAAAACACAGAGCATAGAACGTCGGAACAAAACACAATAGGACCCACCAATCTGGCAGAATTATTACAACAAATTACGAATACCATGACAAGGCAAAATAAAGACATAGTGAACCAAATTCAAATTCAGAATGCAGAAACCACGAGACAACTGCGTGAGATTAAAGAACAAAATAAAAAAATTTCAGTTACACCTAAGTCATATTGAAGACGAGGCAAAAGAATCTCGAGAAGTGATAGGAAACTTAATAACAGGTTACAATCAATTGAGAACAGACATTGACAAGGTACAAGTGGACGTACAAACATTGCGCAGTGACATTCAGGACGAGATCAAAACATTACATAACAACACCCAGGGAGAAGTCAAGAAACTAAAGAAACAGATAAACTTCATTACTAGACAAGCAGCAGGTACAGCGCGTGAAATTGTTGAAAACAGTGTGTTACACAAACGTATCACAAAAGCAGCGCTGAAGAGAAATGATAGCCGCGTAGTCAAAATAGAAGCGCAAATGAAGCGACAATTTCAGAAATTGCGGACAGAATTGTTGCATATCATTGAAGAGCGTAGTGAACAAGATCGAACAAGCACTGAGTCTGCAACCACATCCGTATCTGTAACAGCACCGGAAAAACAAACAATTAACGAAGATATTACGCATTTGCGATTCCAATCACAGGTGGAAAGTAACATAAGTGAAATCAGACAGCCTGCACCGCGGGTACGCGATAGTTACAGTGGACAATGTCCAATGGATCTACCACAACAGGAAAGAACGACGAGAGAAATGATCAGAAACAAAAGTGGCGAAGAATCGCGAATTTCATATGGAACTATGACGAAGTACGACAACGATCATTTCCTCACAGTCAGAAAATTTCAACACTTTCGAGAAGGAAACTCATTACATCCACGAATTTTTATTGATCAATTCCAAGTAGGATTACCAGAACACTGGACGCTAGCACACAAATTAGACTTTATATGTGCACACATGTCAGGAACAGTCGCAGAAATCATGCAAAATGTTGCAGCGACATGCCGATCGTACGAAGATTTCAGAGAGAAGTTTCTCTCACGATATTGGTCCAACGAAGCACAGAACAGAGTGAAGTACGAATTATTACAGAACCCATATTTTGAAAATTCAGGAGAGAAGAGTCCCGTGAAATTTTTCGAAGTAATGGCAAACAAAAATCAATGCTTAGATGTACCATACAGTGACGGAGAGTTGATTAAATTATGTGCGATGAAGCTACCATTGAAATACCAGCAATCATTAGTAGGTCGCGGAGGCAATGACGTCGAAGCATTTAAAGGTATTCTAAGGGAACTAGAGTTCATATTCTCGGAAGATGATGCAAGAAAAAGACAAAGCGTACGTGAAAACGAAAGCAAAAAGCAGTGGAATCCACAAGACACAGTACGAAGAAACAATAATTACGAACCACGTGATAACTTCGCACCAAGAAACCAGAATAGATTTCAACAAAGAATCGGTTACGGATTTAGAAGAGAATATGGCAATAACTATAATTCACCCAGGAACGGCAACAACTATTACAGAGGGAATAACGACAACCGGAGCCGGTACTGGAGAACCAATAGACCGACAAATTATCAACCAAGAAACCACTATCAACAAGCTGAACAAGAAAAGCGAATACAGACAGAAGAGGTTGAGGTAAGACCACCAAACCCCGATAAACGTTCGAGTTGACAGCTAAGTGCCCATGCCAAAGAGAATGACGCACCGACCCAGGACAATTGCAGCACCTTGAAAAGAGAAATAAAAATCTTATCACGAGAAGAGAAGAAGGAAGAAACAAATCCGCAGGGACCATATGAAAACGAAGACAAGAAAATAAGAATATCGTGTTGGGACGAAATTAATTGGGAGAATACTGACGAGGAAGATGAATTACCAGAGGCATGCACAACGAATGTAGGACGAAAGGACGAAGTAACGAGTATTGCAGAGCTATTTGAGATGGAAACCAGGGAAAGCGAATTCAGTGAGGATAATGCGCAGTCGACAGAAGTTGAAAATAAGTTACGAGTGGGCACACAACCCAACGTATATAATGAAGGAAGTTACGAAGCGATAATCAGAGCATTTAGATGCGATTATGTGGAAGTAGCGACGAAGAAGGAGAAGATAGGCGAGGATGAGGAAAAAGTAGGGGATGTAGAAGAAAGCGTAAATGAAGGAAGAAATAGAGAAGAGGAAATAAAAGAGAGAGAAGTAGCAGTCGAAGCTTATCCTACAGAAAGTTCGAATTCACAAGGGAAATTCCTAAAAAGACTCATGTATGATTCAGTGGAGGATTCGTTGATGCAAGAAGAAGAAGAACAGAACCAACCCTTTCAAATTCAACCAATTGTGAAGGCCATGGTAAAGCATATCCCAGTCAATATTGTAATTGATAGCGGAAGTGAATTGACTGCGATCTCAGAAAATTTATTCATGCAGTGTAATGCCAATGAGGAATTGCCAGTTCTGAAAACACGTAAGATTAAAGTAAGAGGTCCTATTAGAAACAATGCTGCGGAAGTTACGAGACAAACAAGGTTAACTCTTTCGTGCCAAGGTCAAAAGATCGAAGCCAACTTAGTGATTATATCTAAACTAACTGTAGATTTGATTATAGGTGCAGATTTTTTAAATGAGAGACAAGCGATAATAGATATGGGGAAAGGTAGCGTAAAATTCGGGAATGTCACACTTCTCTTTCAGCAAAAGCTAAAATTAGAAGAAATACCAGTTATAAACAAACAATTAAGAATGACGCGAGATAAAGAGGATTAAGAATTAGAATGGTATGCACAAAAGGGGGAATCGCCTCAACTCATGTTAGAAGTTCATAAAGAAATCGACAAAAAATTACAAGAAGTTCAAGGTATTTCGGAACACAGTAAAAGAGAATTAGAGGGTATTTTACGAGATAAAGCAGAGGGATTTTTACCTAAAGCTGGCAGTATTAAACACTATCAGTACAAGTTTGAAGATTAATTTTATTATTGGTAAATAATCAGCACAATATTTCAAGATTATGTTGCAGATAAGATCGTCAGGTGAAAGAAGAATGAAGAGAGAGGAAGGTGGGAAAAAGAAAGTAGTTTCAATAATAACACAAATAGTACCATAGCTTAAGGTGAAGGGATAAAGCATAGATAGTCTAACAGCATGAAATACTAAAATGCTATACACCACGACACTACACAAAAATAAAAAACGAATTTGAGGATTCTTGAGTAGACGCTAAGACTCCAAATATCTTAGAATTGTAACATGGAAAGGGCGCCGAAATTTGTAAAGCTTTTTAAGTAGGCGCAAAACAAGTAGATAGTAGATATATGTTAGATGATTATAAGTAAAACTTTTTGTAAGAACTATTGTAAAAACTCCAGCAAGGAAGAGATGCAACGACCCACAAGCTGCAACGCGAGATGTATCAAGAAAGAAAAGGACGTAATTAGCAAGACACGATTCCTACATAGCAGGAGCGTCGAGAGAAGGGAAAGGCGAAACTAACAGACGGCCCTTGTAGCGAAAGTGGGCAATAAATGTGCCCGCTAGGTAGAATCCTGCTGGGATGGAACGCCGAGCCGCACAGTGACAGACCCCTGCTGAGACGCGGCGGGACGGCGAACGCCGGAAGGGTCTCCGAGCCCCGAATGAACGGAGCGAGCAAAAAAAAAAAAAAAAAAAAAAAACGGCCGACGAGAAGACCGCTTGGGCAAGCCACCACTGGCAAAAAATTTGCGTAAAAGTCACACTACTGCTATTAAAGAGCACGCTGATGCACGAAACTGAAGAAGAACTTGCACAAAGTAAAAATGACGCACCCAAACAATTCATCAAACTGTTACTAGGACGAGAACTTCAAAGCGACTAGTTATCAATAAATATTTCCATATCACGCCCGGAGAAGAACCAAGAAGCAAGTAAGAAGCAGAGAAAAAGCGGGAAGAACAGAAGTTGAAGATTCGCAAGATTGAGACCAAGAAAGAAGATGGGTGAAGAATAGACGACATACCTTCCCAAATCCCTATCCTATTGTAAACTAGTTGTCTGCTTGTCTGCGAAGTATTACAACGAAAAACGACCGCATTCAGCGACACATAACGATGACTTTCACGCATACAAAGCCAGTAAACCATGAGATTCTGCACTCACAGCTCCATTCCATTGTGGAACCTCCACAACAGCAACACACACTTGCAAAGCCAACAAGGAACGACAAACGAAGCTGTACATCAAATACTTGCCCAGATCCATCTCGATCAAGTCCATCACGTTGATGCAAAAACATTCGCCAACCTCATGCTTGAACATTCATAGGATTGTGTGAATGTGTGAAATCAAATTATGTGATGTAGGAATTGTGCAAAAGAAACGTGTGAAAAACTAAATAAGTTAAGCACACCAGACAGCTAATAAACTACAAAATAACAGTCATTGACTATGGACTTAAGTAAAAAATAGACTGTCGATAAAAACAAGTCATTAGTTCTGAAATGGACAGTATATAAAGAAACAATATGCCACTTATTTTCTCCTCATAAAAATGAAAGAATAACTATATTTTACCTAGTTTCTCCTTATAAAAACAAAGAATAAAAAATTATCTTGTTGGATGTTTTCCCTTTCTTTAACATTTGTACCATTTATTAGGATAATACCTCAATACGTGTGTATGTATATTTCTTTGTCAAAGTAATTTAGATAACATTTGTACCATTTTGTTAGGATAATATTTGAATACTTGTGCATGTATATTTCTTTGTCAAAGCAATTCTAGGAAATAATTCTTATTTGTTAGTGTAACAATGTTGAAATGAGTGTCTAGGAACAAAAACATTTTTCTTGCACATGATATTTAGAAAATGTGTTAGGAACAGATTTTACTTAATTACTACATTTATAAAAACAATATATCTAAGAAAATCGATGTGAAAGACTCCACACTTTCGATAACAAACTTCTTAAAAAACAAACTTCACACTTAAATAAAGAAAGAAAATAACTAAAAACTAATAATAGAATAAAAATATTCTTCTCTTGTCATTTTTAACTATAATGTGGAAGAATATAAAAATATAAATTATTATTACAAACTAGCATAGAACAGAATAACGTGGCTGAACAGTAGGCAACAAAATTTAGACACCAGAATAATTTTTGACTGATTTAGACAACGATTCAATCATTGCCTAAATTCAGTGCAAAAATTAAGTTCGAAGGGTGGTGATATGTAAGGTATCAGGCAAATCCAACACCTTACATGAAAACCCTGACATAATAAGCAAATTTACTAGTATGTCACATAGCTCCGAATAAATCGTGACATGAAATTAACCAAAGTAATACGAGTAACGAGTGAGCAAATGGAATACCACAGACTAACACAAGAATGCCTAAATGCATGTCGTACCTTCCCACCGTGAGGCAGACGCAGTTCCGAGGGGAGAAACGAGGACAGAAGCAGAGAGCAGAACCGTGTTAAGCTAGAAAAGGGAGGGGCTGGGCACCCACGCCGCGAGCCTACCTGTACAACTATACAACCCGCACGTTTTAGCGTGAGGCTTTTTCGCGTCTCAGGTATGTCAAGGACAACCTCCAGCCCATGTTAAAAGCTAGAGCCCTCCAGAAAAGCGGTATATATCTTACGATAACACAAAAAAGGGCCACTACCACCCGCAAGTTTTAGCGTGAGACTTTTTCGCGTGTCTGTTACATTAGGATCACTCCCCAGCCCATGTTAAAAGATAGAGCCCTCCAGAAGAGCAGTATAGATCTTACGATAACGCTAAAAGGACCACACAAGCTGCAGGTTTTAGCGTGAGACTTTTTAGCGTCTCTGTTACATTGCAGATTTTAAGAAACATTGCCCCACCACGAAAAGTATAACGTTTCTCATTGGATAGACAGAATTTTTGTAGGCGGAGCTAAAGGTTAACATTGAGACCATGATTGGTCAGATGAAAACACAGCCAGATAGTTTTTTTAAACCAACTTCGGTAAATTGTAGTAACGAGAAGTTAGAGAGAGTTGGTTCCGAGACGGCGAGCTGGATGGCTGCTGCGCCGGCCGCTGCCGCCCTGACGCTGCTTAGACACCGACAAGGTAATGAACGCACGCGATGCCGCATTTTTGAGCGCATAAGGCTTCACTCAGAACTGCAGAAGTCTCATCTGTTACAGCCCCTTTTTGCGTAATACTAATGGTGATCGTTAATTAAAACTCATGGTGTTCACATTTGCCACTTGAAGTAAAGATCTGAAACGCGATGATTTTTCTATTTTATAGTTATTGAGAAGCCACACCAGCCACTGTAATTTACTACAAGTTAGATAAGTAATTAAAGATAATTGAGTGTCACTGTAGACCATTTTGATAGTTTTCTCTTTTGTGAAACTTAATTTAAACCTAGATTATAGATGTGATATGGCATAGGTCATCCTTCGATCGATTGTAGAACTTGGAAACCCATTTAGGGAATATTCGTTCACATTTCTGTTGAACGCAGTTGGTTTTTACCATCCTGTATTAAAACATTTCCTTTTATCAATAGTGCAATTTATAAACGATGTCTTGTGATTAGAATAAATTTCCAATGGTAAACTTAACTGCTTTTTCGACGTTATTTTACCAGCTAACTAAAAATAGGAAAGCCTTGAACCCTTTCCACTATATTTAGTTAGAATTAAGATTCTTTTACAGGGAGTGCAGTGGAGCTGACGCTGAGATCATTAAGCATTTGATTATATCATCGCTAGTCTCACTGAACTCTTCTGAATTCTACATGTCATGTGTGGTCTGGCGTCTCCTTGCCAGCAACAGGTCCCAGGTTCAAACTAGTTCCCTAAAAAACACGCTCAGAGCGTCGTTGCGCCAAAGTGGTAGGGAGACACGATATAGTACAAACAGACACCACCATGAATGTTTAGAAGGTGAGCGCCACAATTAGGACTGCATACGACCGAGGCACACAGGGCCAACACCCTGCATCATGGTGTGGGGAGCGATCTCCTACACTGGCCGTACACCTCTGGTGATCGTCGATGGGACACTGAATAGTGCACGGTACATCCAAACCGTCATCGAACCCATCGTTCTACCATTCCTAGACCGGCAAGGGAACTTGCTGTTCCAACAGGACAATGCACGTTCGCATGTATCCCGTGCCACCCAACGTGCTCTAGAAGGTGTAAGTCAACTACCCTGGCCAGCAAGATCTCTGGGTCTGCCCGCCATTGAGCATGTTTGGGACTGGATGAAGCGTCGTCTCACGCGGTCTGCACGTCCAGCACGAACGCTGGTCCAACTGAGGTGCCAGGTGGAAATGGCATGGCAAGCCGTTCCACAGGACTACATCCAGCATCTCTACGATCGTCTCCATGGGAGAATAGCAGCCTGCATTGCTGCGAAAGGTGAATATACACTGTACTAGTGCCGACATTGTGCATGCTCTGTTGCCTGTGTCTATGTGCCTGTAGTTCTGTCAGTGTGATCATGTGATGTATCTGACCCCAGGAATGTGTCAATAAAGTTTCCCCTTCCTGGGACAATGAATTCACGGTGTTCTTATTTCAATTTCCAGGAGTCTATATGTCCATCCTCTCGGTCGATAGTGACCTGGAGCAGCTGAGATGCTGAATGATGCTGTGTGTGGCCTTCCTGATCCCACCGTTTCCATACTCCCATGACAATCGTGAGATCCCGACCAACACAACCAGCACACAAACAACATTCAAATGTTATTTTTGTATGAGAAACGCTTTGTGTTATCTTTTCCTCTATACAAGCTGCAGTTGGCATTACTCATACCCACTTCGTGCGACTGCGTTGAAATGCTAATCGTTTGCTTATTCAAGCATTTGTTACGCTTCATTCCAGTTTTACGTTAATTCTTCATGGTGTTACAATATTAGCGACCATAGTATGTGAGATGACAGAAATGGTTCTGTCCTGCAGAGATATACTTGGCTTATTTGCGCCTCCCTATTAAGAGGTAAGTTTCGTGACAGTATGTGTACTTGTAACACATGTTTCCCCACTCTTTGCGTAAATTTCAACTATTTCAGAATGTTCTGGGCAGCTGTAAGGTCCTTGGCTCAAATGGCTCTGAGCACTGTGGGACTTAACATCTATGGTCATCAGTCCCCTAGAACTTAGAACTACTTAAACCTAACTAACCCCCTAGAACTTAGAACTACTTAAACCTAACTAACCTAAGGACATCACACAACACCCAGTCATCACGAGGCAGAGAAAATCCCTGACCCCGCCGGGAATCGAACCCGAGAACCCGGGCGTCGGAAGCGAGAACGCTACCGCACGACCACGAGCTGTGAACTGTAAGGTCCTTGTAATTACAATTTTTTTAAAGTCAACTACCAAAGGCATTGCGTAAGGGTTATTCATTATGCTTACAGTTACGGTGCGTTTACACCTGTGCGCCTTGCGGCTAGCCGCCGTGTGGCTGTGCTTACCCCACACGCAACTAGAGGCCCGTGTCTCCCCGTCTGCTATGAGGAAACTGCTGCTACGCCGTGCGCACAATTCAGCGGCATGCGCGCTTTGCACAGGTGCACGCGCCTCCTTGCCTCTTCGTGCAAAAGCTTTCATGAGTCTAATGCGCGGGGAACGTCGCACAGGAGTAAACGCACCTTTAGGAAACGGAAATGGTTAACTATCAAGTTTTTACATAAGACTCCTGGAAGTATAATAAGTCTACTATCATTTCCTCTATAGACTGCAGGGTTCCTGTTCTGACGTAACGACAAGCGCCGGAACGAAGATGCGGAACGCGAGAGCAGAGAAGGCGGTGAGGAACGTCGGCCAATGGTGCGCGGAATTGGACCGCGCCGCGCCAAGAGCGACACCTGGAAGAAGCGAATATAAACGCCACTCTTGCGAGCCTCGGCCGCTCAGATCCGCACCGGATCACGGGCGTTGGTTATCAGTGACGTGTGACAACTGGCTTGAACAGTTCACATATCAAGGATTCTACATAATATTGCAAGTCGCCCCTCGTTTGCGACTACTATTTGTAAATCTCCAAAGTTAAGTTATAAAACTACTAAGGTTATTTGTTTGAAATTGTTATATAGCATTCCGAGAACGCTGCATCCCGCAGGCGTCCTAGTAGCGACGAGTGGGTAAGACCTAACATTTCCGACACAGTCGTGTACCCCATTTCACTGTTTTGGCTGATTTTAACACAACACTGCGGTACATGGTATAAATTTAATACTTAAATCCTTCCTGCAAGTAGTTAAATTATTTTTCTTATTAGGCTTGACAAATTCTTTATTCAATATTTCCCGAGCACATGTCCACACCAAGGCAGAAAATTGAATAACCCTAGTATTCTGCCTAACCGCATCTTGTATAGTAAAAGTCATTTACTTTGCACTATGAGGTGCTGTTCTATACTAGATCTTAAGTATACATTTACGGCATTATACTTCCACTCTAATGAGTTGTAAATTACGTACACTTTTTTTTTTAAATCGGCCATAGGCTTGGTAGGATTCTGTATAACTGATCTACACCGAAGACATGTCTCCTTTGTTCCTTTCAAATGTAAGAACACTTCAAAGGCTAAAGATCTGAAATGTGAAATAATTTGGGTGAAGGTCACGGTTAAAGCAGGCTCAAACATGGTAATTGGATGTCTCTATAGGACCCCTGGCTCAGCAGCTGTTGTAGCACAGCACCTGAAGGGAAATTTGTAAAATATTTCGATTCGATTTCCCGACCACGTTATAGTTGTCTGGCTCTGAGCACTATGGGACTTGACATCTGTGGTCATCTGTCCCCTAGAACTTAGAACTACTTGAACCTAACTAACCTAAGGACATCACACACATCCATGCCCGAGGCAGGATTCGAACCTGCGACCGTAGCGGTCCCTCGGTTCAGGACTGAGCGCCTACAACCGCTAGACCACCGCGGCCGGCCTACCACGTTATAGTTCTGGGTGGAGATCTTAATTTGCCGGATATAGACTAGGAGACTCGAACGTTCATAAGGGGTGGCAGGGACAAAGAATCCAGTGAAATTGTTTTAAGTGCAATATCTGAAAACAACCTTGAGCAGTTAAAAAGAGAACTGACTCTTGGCGATAACATATTAGACCTTCTGGTTACAAACAGACACGAACTAATCGAAACAGTTAACGCAGAACAGGGAATCAGAGATCATAAAGCGGTTACTGCATCGATGATTTCAGCCGTAAATAGAAATATTAAAAAAGGTAGGAAGATTTTTCTGTTTAGCAAAAGTGACAAAAAGCAGATTTCAGAATACCTGACGGCTCAACACAAAAGTTTTGTTTTAAGTACAGATAGAGTTGAGGATCAGTGGACAAAGTTCAAAACCATCTTACAATATGCATTAGATGAGTATGTGCCAAGCAAGATCGTAAGAGATGGAAAAGAGCCACCATGATACAACAACCAATTTAGAAAACTGTTGCGGAAGCAAAGGGAACTGCACAGTAAACATAAACATAGCCAACGCCTCGCAGACAAACAAAAATAACGCAAAGCGAAATGTAATGTGAGGAGGGCTATGCGAGAGGTGTTCAATGAATTCGAAAGTAAAGTTCTATCTACTGACATCGCAGAAAATCCTAAGAAATTTTGGTCTTATGCAAAGCGGTAGGTGGATCCAAACAAAATGTCCAGACACTCTGTGACCAAAATGGTACTGAAACAGAGAATGACAGACTACAGGCCGAAATACTAAATGTCTTTTTCCAAAGCTGTTTCACTGAGGAAGACTGCACTGTATTTCCTTCTCTAGATTGTCGCACAGTTGACAAAATGGTAGATATCTAAATAGACGACGGAGGGATGGAAAAACAATTAAAATCGCTCAAAAGGGGAAAGGCCGCTGGACCTGATGGGATACCAGTTCGATTTTACACAGAGTACGCGAAGGAACTTGCCCCCCTTCTTGCAGTGGTGTACCGTAGGTCTCTAGAAGAGCGTAGCGTTCCAAAGGATTGGAAAAGGGCGCAGGTCATCCCCATTTTCAAGAAGGGACGTCGAACAGATGTGCAGACCTATATACCTATATCTCTAATGTCGATCAGTTGTAGAATTTTGGAACACATATTATGTTCGAGTATAATGACTTTTCTGGAAACTAGAAATCTACTCCGTAGGAATCAGCATGGGTTTCAAAACCATCGTACAATACGCATTAGATGAGTATGTGCCAAGCAAGATCGTAAGAGATAGAAA
Source organism: Schistocerca gregaria (assembly GCF_023897955.1). Lineage (NCBI taxonomy): Eukaryota > Metazoa > Arthropoda > Insecta > Orthoptera > Acrididae > Schistocerca > Schistocerca gregaria. The sequence continues at coordinate 366,390,927 of NC_064924.1, forward strand.
GGAGCCACCATGGTACAACAACCAATTCAGGAAACTGCTGCGGAAGCAAAGGGAACTGCAAAGCAAACATAAACATAGCCAACGCCTCGCAGACAAACAAAAATAATGCGAAGCGACATGTAATGTGACGCGGGCCATGCGAGAGGCGTTCAATGAATTCGAAAGTAAAGTTCTATCTACTGACATCGCAGAAAATCCTAAGAAATTTTGGTCTTATGTCAAAGCGGTAGGTGGATCCAAACAAAATGTCCAGACACTCTGAGACCAAAATGGTACTGAAACAGAGGATGACAGACTACAGGCCGAAATACTAAATGTCTTTTTCCAAAGCTGTTTCACTGAGGAAGACTGCACTGTATTTCCTTCTCTAGATTGTCGCACAGTTGACAAAATGGTAGATATCTAAATAGACGACGGAGGGATGGAAAAACAATTAAAATCGCTCAAAAGGGGAAAGGCCGCTGTACCTGATGGGATACCATTTCGATTTTACACAGAGTACGCGAAGGAACTTTCCCCCCTTCTCACAGCGGTGTACCGTAGGTCTCTACAAGAGCGTAGCGTTCCAAAGGATTGGAAAAGCACACAGATCATCCCCATTTTCAGGAAAGGACGTCGAACAGATGTGCAGAACTATAGACCTATATCTCTAACGTTGATCAGTTGTAGAATTTTGGAACACGTATTATGTTCGAGTATAATGACTTTTCTGGAGACTAGAAATCTACTCTGTAGGAATCAGCATGGGTTTCGGAAAAGACGGTCGTGTGAAGCCCAGCTCGCGGTATTCGCCCACGAGACTCAGAGAGCCATATACAAGGGTTCCCAGGTAGATTCCGAGTTTCTTGACTTCCGCAAGGCGTTCGATACGTTTACCCACAGTCGTTTAATGAACAAAGTAAGAGCATATGGACTATCAGACAATTGTGTGATTGGATTGAGGAGTTCCTAGATAACAGAACGCAGCATGTCATTCTCAATGGAGAGAAGTCTTCCGATGTAAGAGTGATTTCAGGTGTGCCGCAGGGGAGTGTCGTGAGACCGTTGCTGTTCACAATATACATAAATGACCTTGTGGATTTCATCGGAAGTTCACTGAGGCTTTTTGTGGATGATGCTGTGGTATATCGAGAGGTTGTAACGATGGAAAGTTGTACTGAAATGCAGGAGGATCTGCAACGAATTGACGCATGGTGCAGGGAAATGGCAATTGAATCTCAATGTAGACAAGTGTAATGTGCTGCCAATAAATAGAAACAAAGATCCTTTATCATTAGCTACAATATAGCAGATCAGCAACCGGAAGCAGTTCATTCCACAATTTATCTGAGAGTAGGCATTAGGAGTGATTTAAAATGGAATGATCATATAAAGTTGATCGTCGGTAAATCAGATGCCAGACTGAGAAGAATCCTAAGGAAATGCAATCCGAAAACAAAGGAAGTAGGTTACAGTACGCATGTTCGCCCGTTGCTTGAATACTGCTCAGCAGTGTGGGATCCGTACCAGATAGGGTTGATAGAAGAGATAGAGAAGAGCCAACGGAGAGCAGCGCGCTTCATTACAAAATCATTTACTAATCGCGAAAGCGTTACGGAGATGATAGATAAACTCCAATTGAAGACTCTGCAGGAGAGACACTCAGTAGCTCGGTAAGTTTCGAAAACATATCTTCACGGAGGAGTCAAGCAGTATGTATATTGCTCCCTCCTACTTACATCTCGCGAAGAGACCATGAGGATAAAATCAGAGAGATTAGAGCCCACACAGTGGCATTCCGACAGTATTTCTTTCCACGAATAATACAAGACTGGAATAGAAGGGAGAACCGATAGAGTTACTCAAAAGTACCCTCCCCCACACATCGTCAGGTGGCTTGCGGAGAATGAATGTAGATGTAGATGTAGTGTTAAAGGTCTGTAGCCGAAAAATTGGTGTTAGGTGAAATTGAGACACGCGAAGTGCTACCTCCATTCCTTTGCAATGGTTCCTAATCGTTATACACGACCAACCAGGTCATTATCTGTAATTAACGGTGAGGCGTAATTGACTTGTGTACATACGGCCGCTGGGACCAGAGCTCTAGGCAGCGTCAGGAGCTTGCGTTTCAAGGCAAACTGCATAATCGTGGCTTCATACAGTGGTCGTCTGCACCAGACGATTCGAGCTGAGTTCCTGCGCATAAATGGAGCCACGCGCTCCTTGCACTCGAGTCAAAATTCAACTCTGTACACGATTCGTATCATACACTGGTTTAGAGCTAACAAGAAACTTATAACGGATGGTTCCAAAAAACAAGAGTAGCCACAACCCAATAATTACACATCGCTCAATCTACCAGTTCAGTGCCTAGATTTAGTAAATAATTGAAACCAGGGTAACAGGGTGGACTAAAAAGGAACGGCATTGGAAACTTACGAACGATTTCAGCCAACATAATGTCGATTTGCAATCATCGAAAATCTGCTTGACACACGCAGGCTCGAAGACAGAGACAGATGGATTTCTGACAACGATACAAGATCAGGTTATTGTGACGAAGAACTGCCGGAAGTGTATCCCGAAAGTGTACGGAAAAAACGGTAGCTGCAGGAATCGTGGGATCAAGAGGAGACTATATCTCACATTACATCAGGATTTAAAAGCCTGTACCTACCTTGAAAAGGTATTTTGAAGTTGTAAAAATATCCAACAGAGTTTGGGACTGCAGTATTAATTAATGAAAGACTTACATCCATCTTATAGAAGTGATCCTCTCGGTGTAGAAGAACAGAAATTGGAAGATTACTGGAACTGTAGCGTAACAATCAATGATAGTAACGTAACAATGAAAGTTAAGGGAGATAAAAATTTAACTGTGGTGTGGGACAGGAATTCCGTAATAGGAAAGGCAAGGATAAATAGTCGCATATCCATTGGAGAAAAGGAATGAAAGATGAAGCCGCGTGTAGAAATATGCACAAAGCATAATTTAAACACGGTTGGTTTGAGAATCATTAGAGAAGTTTGTGTACGTGGAGGAGATCTCGAGACAAGGCAGAGCACGAGCAATAGGTAAAATGACAAGGCCTACTAGAAATACTTCGAAAAAGCAGGAGATATTGAATTTAACTGGTGAAAAGAGAAAGTGCATGACTAAAAAATGAGAGTGACAGATGGTGCAGAGCAGCTACACAGAAATGGCTAGAGGACAAGTGTAGAAGTGCAGTACACATCACTAGGCCAAAGATGGATACTGTCTGTAGGAAAAATAAAGAGGCCTTCGGAGAAAAGAGTAGCTTCTGAATGAACATTAGGAGTACAGGACACTGAAGTTAACCTTGGGGAAGATCTGCTTGAATCCAGGAGAAAACTAGGAAAATGCGAGGCAGTACTGACCCTACGACATTTCATCAGTGAGCACTTAAGGAAACCACAGGAATTTGGAGAAGGAATTAAAGTTTAGAAAGAAGATATAAAAACAATGAGATTTGCCGATGATGTCTTAATTCCATCAGAAACTGGAATGGGCTCAGAAGAACATTTGAATGGAATGGCCAGTGTCTTGACAGGATGATGTAAGACGGACATTAGCAAAATCAAACAGGGGGTAATAGAATGTACTAGAATTAAATCAAACGATGCTGAGAGAATCGAGACACTGACATAAGCAGACGATTTTTGCCATTTGGGCAGTAAAATAACAAATGATGGCAGAAGAAGAGAGGTTATAAAAAGAAGGCTGGTAATGCAAGAAAGAATTTCTGAAGAAGACAAATTTGTTATCATGGAAAATAGATTTAAGTGTTGGGAAGTCTTTTCTGAAGATATTTGTGTGGAGCGTATTCTTATATTGAAATGAAACATGGAAGATGAATAGTTAGACAAAAAGAGAATAGAAACTTCTGAAATGTGGTGCAACAGAAGAACGTGCAAGTAGGCTGTTTAGGTTTTTATGTTGGTAACGCCACTTAGCTCTCTGTATGAAAATCACTGACTGTGCTGTGTGCAGTCTGTGGCTGGTTGGCATTGTTGAAATATTTGCTATTAAGGTGTTGGGCAGTTGGATGTGAACAGCGCGTAGCGTTGCGCAGTTGGAGGTAAGCCGCCAGCAGTGGTGGATGTGGGGAGAGAAGTGGCACAATTTTGAGAGCGGGCTATCTGGACGTGTGTCAGTCAGAAAATGGAAATTTGTAAGACTGCATGTCATGAACTGATATATATTTTATGACTTTTGAACACAAGGTAAATACATTTTTGTTCTCCATCAAAATCTTTCATTTTCTAACTATGCGTATCATTAGTTAGTTCCGTCAGCAATTAGAATCTTTTATTTAGCTGTCAGTACTGGCGCTAGCTGTAATGCAGTAGTTTGAGTAACGAAGATTTTTGTGAGCTAAGTGATTCATGAAAGGTATAGGTTATTGTTAGTCAGGGCTATTCTACTGTAGTAATTTTGAAAGTCAAATTGGGTTGCGCTAAAAATATTGTGTGTCACTTTAGTGTTGATCAGAATAAGTAAAGAGAGAAATGTCTGAATACGTTCATTTTTGCTCAGCTGTTTGAGAATCAAATAACGTAAGAGGTTTACCAGCAATGTCATTCTTAATTTTTCTAAGGGGATGTTTCAAATGTTGAGGATTATCGTGTAATTAATGAGGAAGTACTGAATAGAGAAATGTGACTCATTACTTGATTAAAAAAAAGAGATCAGTTGATAGGACACAGTCTCAAACATGAAGACATCACCAATGAGTATCGCTGTCATGGCAATTGCAAGTAGTAGTTGCGCTGAACGCCTGGTGACAAGATTGTCGGATTCTTGGAGAACTTTGTGATAACACGTTATTTAAATTGTTATCATTTTATCTACACATAGTGAAAATGAGTGATTCTATAAAGGAGAATAATAATAATACATATTCATTTTTCGAGTATTTTGCACAATGACATGAACTGGTCACTTACAAAGAGTTACACAGAATTTAGATAATGTTGCATGTAAATAAATTTATGCCTTAATTTTCTACAGATACAATCAAAATCTTACGCTCTAAATCTTGCCATTTATAGAGTCATATATTAGCATACTATAGTGTGACAGCATTACATTTACCTATTCTATATTCTGTTGTTGGTAATAACAAGTAATTATCGATTATCTCGATATATTAGTTCAGTTAAACCAACTGCAGTTATAGGTAATTTGTACTTCACGACTTATTGCACCATAAGTTTGACGTATATACAATTATTTATAGAAGAATGTGACGGGTCACGGCAACATTTGGAATTTTTCGTTGTCGTCACGGTAGTTTCATCGTCTTAACTTACTGACGCGGCAGCAGGACTGACATACGTTATTATAAACATTGCTTAAATGTGACACATAGGCTTAAAGGAGTGGTCGAACTTTCAGTAGTAATAGAGTTTCTGCCGAATAAGCTCGACTGACTCTCGTAGAGACACCCTGGTGACTATTGAAACCACGTCGAAGCTCACTAGGATATCAGTGTCTTTCAGTCTGAAGTTGTCTAGACGTTTCACGAAATCCACGGAATTACGTATATGGTGAGGGCATTTACCTACATAAGGGCTCAGTAATTCCGTCAGATATTTTGCCAGATAGTAAGTAGGTGCCCTCGTGTTGCTAACAATCTGCCGCATAGGTACCCCCTCTTTGTGGGCCTTAGGGAGTCCATAACGTCTTGGTGGTATAGGTCCTTTAGGTGACAATTTCTTGGCGTCCCCATTTGACGAGAAGACCACCGAACTCTTTAGGCATGTCTTGACCTCAACGTATTTCCTGTTTAATGGGGAAAACTATGAGCAAACGGATGGAGTCGCAATGGGCAACCCACTCTCGCCGGTGGTCGCGAATTAGTACATGGAGTACTTCGAGTAGGAAGCCTTGGCGTCATCCAACTTGAAACCTACTTGTTTCGTCATCTGGCCCCATGGTAGGGACAAGCTCCTGGATTTCCTTACACACCTAAACTCCATACATCCAAACATCAAATTCACTAAGGAGACCGAAGCAGAAGGAAGATTACCATTCCTGGACGTCATGGTCAAGAGAAGAGCTGATGGTACCCTGAGCCACACCGTGTACAGGAAGAGAATGCACACTGACCTGTACCTGCATGCAGACAGCTGCCACCACCCTTCTCAGAGGAATGGAGTACTAAAAACACTAGTACACAGGGCGCGCAGCATCTCAGATGCAGAGAATCTGTTCCAGGAATTGGAACACATCAGGACCGTGTTCCGAAAAAACGGGTACTCGGAATGGCAGATGAGACGCGCTCTCCGTCCCACCATCACAGCACTACCTTTGAAGACGGATGAAGTCACTGAAGAAGAGGTAGCCACTGCCTTTATTCCGTACAATGGCGCACTATCGGGGAAAATCGGCCGTATATTAAAGAAACACCGAGTTAAAACCGTCTTTTGCCCGCCCAATAAAACACGGGCATTACTGGGAAGTGTGAAAGATGACCTCGGTTTGAAGAAGGCCGGCATATACCAAATTCCCTGTGAGTGTGGGAAGACTTATACCGGACGAGCAGTACGCGGAGGGCGGACGTAGCAAGCACATTGACGCTACAACAGATTCCGACGCCCACATCTTCGCAAGCGCCGGCGCGCGGGCGCGGAAGGGGGGGGGGGGGGGGGGGAGAGATTTAAATCGGCCGCCCGCCCTCAGGAGCTCAGTTCGTCAGCGCACCTGACGATGGCGACATGTCTGATCGCCGAAATATTGTGCCCGTTGGACACTATGAACCGGCAGTATACCCATGGACTGTTCGAGCAACAAATACGCCGGGAGAAACTGAAGAATCACAGAGTGATCACTGATCTGATACAATTGGAAGTATATTTGCGGGATTGGTAAGTCGACTACGAAGAGTGATGACATTCGATTTGTTTAACTCTGCGGATGTCTGTTGATGAATTACTGCCTAGTTGGTTCCCATTATTAAAAATTGACTTGCTAGAGTGGGAGATCTGGCTAAATAATGATGTAAAAAGAGGACTTTTATCATGCGTCGGATCATAGCAACATTTCATTGAGCGTACTGGGACAAAGTATTTCTTATTGCTACTTACGGTCACATAATAGTCGGTATTGTTGACTAGTGTTCCTGTTTGGAAAACTCCGGGGTAGAGGGCTATGTGTGTGTTTATAAAATTAGCACATTCTGGCTAAAATGGCTCTGAGCACTAAGGTCTTCAGTCCCCTAGAATTTAGAACTACTTAAACCTAACTAACCTAAGGACATCACACACATCCATGCCCGAGGCAGAATTCGACCCTGCGACCGTAGCGGTCGCGCGGTTCCACACTGTAGCGCCCAGAACCGCTCGGCCACCCCGGCCAGCAGCACATTCTGAGAGAACTGAGTGTTAGCTGTGTTTATTTGGAGAACTGGGACACACTCGGGTGATAGTGTGGTGTTATGGCTAAGTACAGGATTGATTGGTGGTTTACATTGAGCGACAGACGCTAGAGAATTTCGGAACGGGACTATACATTGGTCGCAGAGAGTGGATTGCCCGTAAACTGGCAAGATCTTTCCCGTAATAGTAACTACTAACATTTCATGCAAGCACGTTACAGTATTATTATTACTTTCAGCTCTGAAGGGGTGAGTGATCAATAAGTTAGGGAATGGTAGTGGGACGCGATTTGCCAATACCTGTACAGGCTTAATTTTGCTTGGACCGTTTGGTTTCAGGTCGCGAAGTGGTGGTGGCACTTGCGTTATTTGTTTGTATTTATTGTATTTGAATCATTGTACTTGGTGGTACAGAATTGCTGACACTCGTCCACAGCCGTCTACTGGCGACGTAAGACTAAAAAGCAAATAAACCTTCGATACGTAAAAAAGAAAAAAAGTGACGAATATCATTTGAAGAGCAATAGAATTATTTCCAAAGAAATTTGAGTCCCTAAAGAAAAGAAAAAATAAGGGTAAAGTACAGGAACAATACTTTAAGAAATTCGAAAAAGGGAAAATGTATGTGCGAAGATATCAGTTTGCTGTTAGTTACTAGAGCGAAAACAAACACAAATTTCATAGAAGCAGTTTATTATTAATACGTCTGCTTGACAATATTATTTGGGTAGAATAAATAAAAAAAATACACACTCAAAGACAAGAAAAAACACGTAACACGAAGGCATCATCCGAATGCGACGGAAATTTGAAGACGTGATGTACAAGTACAGACAAACAAATGATTAAAACTTCAGAAATATTGAATGATATATTCAAGAGAAGGAGCTTCACAAATTAAGCAATTCAATAACGCGGTGATCCACCTACAGTCTTTATGCAAGCAGTTATGCAGCTTGGTAATTGGTTGATAGAGTTGTTCGGTGCCCTCCTAAGGGATATCGTGCCAAATTCTGTCCAACTGGTACATTAGATAGTTAGAATCCCGAGTTGGTTGGATGACCCTGCCCCGTTCTCAACTGGGGATACATCCGACGACCTTGCTGGCAAAGGTAGGGTTTGGCAAGCACGAAGACAAGCAGTAGAAACTCAAGTCGTGGCGGGCGGACATTATTTTGTTGAAAGCCCAGGATAGCTTGGCATGAAGGGCTACAGCGCTGAGAGCAGAATATCGTCGACATACCACTGTGCTGTAAGGCTGCCGCGGACGACAACGAAAGAGGTCCTGCTATAAGAATAAATGGCAATCCGGACCATCACTCCTGCTTGTCGGACCGTATGGTGGCTGATATCCCACCACCGTCCCGGGAGTCTCCACACAGGCATGGAATCTCATCGGAGTAGAATTGGCCTCAGTGATGAGTCCAACTTCGAACTCAGCGCCGATGACTAGCAAAGACTGATCGATCGACATTAATTCATACACTAAGGATAATTAATTAATCTGGTTTTTGAGAGAGAGAGGGAGTGAGAGATATATATTAATCCATTAATCATTACGTAATTGAGTGGGTGACAACAGTCGGCGATGTAATTGTGGTCGAACTGTGCATTAAGATGACCTGCATCATTACTGTCTGGTTCTAAATACTAACAGGGTAATAATTGTAAATTTACTATTATTATAAATAAATTATACGTTTAAATAACGTCAGCAAAATGGTTATTCATAAGCAATCAACTGAGGCACGGGCGAAGCTAGTTACTAATACGTAGTACATATATGGTTACGAAAAGGTGTGACGGTAGTGCATTTCTCAGAAAAGCACTTAACGTAAGGGGATTACACTAAGTAAGGATAGTATTACTTTTTTTATTTACGAGTAATTTAAAAGATCTACCAACGCAATTGCAACTACTTAACGACACCTCGTAAAAATGACGTATATAAGCAGTTCAGATTCGGCCTTGTGCACAGTTGCTTGTACGCACTAAAAATAATTAAAGTTTAGTCTTGTACGGGTACAAGGTAATATCGGTCCCATAAGCAGGGCACCAATGTACATTCGATGGAAAAAATGCAACACCATAAAATCATTCATGTATAGTAATAAAATTTGCACTTGGTAGGTCAATATAAGGACTGTTAATGCTGGTTGTGGATGACGCTGGACTTGTCGTCCGATGATGCCCCATATGTACTAGACTGCAGAGTGACCTGGACATCGAGCAGAAGGAAACATGTCAAAACTACGTAGAGCACGTTGGATTAGAACAGTGGTGTTTGGACGAGTGTTATCCTGTTGGAAATCACCACCTACAATGCTGCTCATGCATGGCAGGACAAATTTGTAGTCAGCGTGCATGGTGTAACCACGAGAGAGCTCCTGCTGTCATATGAAATCACACACCAGGTGCAAGTCCAGCGCGTCTAGCACGCAGACAGGTTGGTTGTAGGCTCTCAACTGGCCACCTCCTAACAAACACACGGCCATCACTGGCACCGAGGCAGAGAAAGCTTCCAGTAGAAAACACAGGAGATCTCCACTCTCCCCGCCAATGAGTTCTTGCTTGACACCACTGAACACAAATGGCGGTGGTTTGAGGTCAGTGGAATGCAGGGCGTCCGGCTTGGAGCTGTTCTAAAAGTAACCGATTTGTACCAGTTCCTTGTGTCATTGTGGTGCCAACTGCCACTCAAATCGCTGCTGCACACGCAGTACGATGCACCACAGCTATACCCCAAACATGATGGTCTTCCCTCGTGGCAGCGCGTTTGAGTACATACTAGGCAGTCTTTCGTTTAACCGCGTTTGTGTAAACTTTTGTGTAGTTGTGTAGAACCCAGTCATACAGGCTTCTGATTGTTTTTGACGTTGCTGAGTAACAGTCATACAATAATTTTTAAATGAACACACCGCCATTTTATTGCATTGTTGTTTATTTAATTACGGTCCATATTGCGGCCTTTTATAATATTTTCAACTGATTGAGTTTATGTCATTAATATATATTGCAGGACATCAAACTCAAAATTGGCCATAAATCAAGAAAAATATTCGCTCCCCAAGAAATGCCAGATGAAAACTCATCATCTTGTGAATAGATCAATAAATAATAGAGTGGGAGCATATAACGTGATTTTCCTGGACAATAAAAGTCCAAATAAACGCGCTGCCAAGGCGCTTCTGGTTTTGGCCTGTCAAAGAAATTTTTAGGAGGAACTGCCTGGTGTTCCACATAAGCATGGCACTCTGCCGTCAGCTGTTCTATTTGAGTGTCCATGCCAAACCAAGTGCAGTGTGTGCAAGCTAATTGTTTCGTGCGGACAACTACCCAGTGACCCTGGTGGAGCAAGCGGAGTACATATGGAGAACCTTTGGGATCACTGCACGCGATTGTTCTGATTCAGTGCGTCGCAAAATAACGCCTTGTATCGCTGACAAGTCACGCCGACGTGCAAATTATCGGCTGATCACCGGGCCACTGATTTGTTTCACTGAGCGGGGCCAACCTAGGTGTACACAGCTCAACAAATTCTGTAAGTTCGAATCCACTGCCGTTGCTTGTGCGACCTTCCGGTGATCTAAGGGGAATTGGTCCAGAGCATCTAACTCCTGTGCCTCAATGTTCAAAAAATGGTTCAAATGGCTCTGAGCACTATGGGACGCAACTGCTGTGGTCATTAGTCCCCTAGAACTTAGAACTACTTAAACCTAACTAACCTAAGGACATCACACACATCCATGCCCGAGGCAGGATTCGAACCTGCGACCGTAGCAGTCGCACGGTTCCGGACTGCGCACCTAGAACCGCGAGACCACCGCGGCCGGCACCTCAATGTAAGAATATGATGCTTCCGATGTGTCAAAGTGTGCATCCGCTCCCACAGTAAGACGTGAGAGCGTGTCAGCATTGGTGTGCTTTGACGTGGGCATGAAAGTTACCTCGTACTGATAATGTAATAGAATAAGAGCCAACAGTTGCAATTTTTGTGCAGTGCTGTTTTTGAATGGGCTTGGCCGGGTTGAAAAGTGACTGGCAGCGGATTGTGCTCAGTGACTTACTAGTGCGTCCTTCCATACAGGTATTGGAGAAATTTAGTCACTCCGTACAGGACTGCAAAAGCCTGCGAAAGTACCGCGCCAATCCAGTACGAGGGTGGGTCCTGGTTTGCCGAGACCGAAATGGATCAGACAACGATCGTGGAGCAAAGCGTCTTTTAGTTTCTGAAATGTAATGTCACATTCGTGGGACCACACGAAAGGTACATTCTTACATAAAGACGATGTAAAGGCGCTGCGATTTGAGCTGCATTGGGAATGAAGCGGATGTAGCAGGTCAGCTTCCCTAGTACTGTTTACAGTTCATAGAGATTTTTGGAGATTTGAGGTCACAAATATCCTGTAAGTACGACTGCGTTGGATAAAGACCTTGGGAATTGATCACATGACCTAAGTATTCCACTTAAGTCTGGAAGATAGCGTGGAAAGATCGCTGGTGCAGATGTGCTACCGAACGGCAAGCGAGGAAACTTGTAGAGGCCCATATGTGTATTAATCACAGATACTTAATGTCATTGTTCCCCTAACGAAATCTGTAGGTATGCATCGCGCAGATGGATTTGGAGACATAGCGACCCGCTCCTAAGCGGTCCATAAGCTCATCACGTCATGGCAGTGGGAATGAATTAACTACAGTCCGAGGATTTACTGCCACCTTAAAGTCTGTGCAGATTCTCAATTTTTCTGAAGGTTTCTTTACGGAAAGTAAGGGGCTGTGACGGGTGCAACGACGCTTTTTCCTTTGCAGCGTGTTCACGGACCGCGTAAGGTTCCACGCGAGCTCTGCAAAAGAGGAGCTGTGCATTGTCTTCCATTGCCAGATGAGCAACAAAATTGATAGCTTTACCTAAGCCCTCAGCAAACAAGTCTTTAAATTTGTCACACAACTGACCAACACTGTCTCTAGAGTCAAACGAAGTAAATGCTAGTACATTGTCTACAATACGCAATCAAACAAATCAAGTACAAAAATATTAGCACAAAATCTGGAGTGATACATTCTTTTGCAAATTTTTATAGATAGCAAGAAGACTACATGTTCCTAATACTGGGATATCCTGTCCATTACACGCTATCAGCGTAGCTGTTGACTTTTGTAACTTGGATTTACCGAGAAGATCATAAGTACTGCTATTCAGCAATATACTGATGCACCCCTGTGTAACTTAAATTGAACACTTTGACCACCAATAGCAAAGGTCCACAAAAGGTTTGTTGGAGTGGGGAATATAATGAAACATCAAGTCACTATGTAAGTAGACTGTTTAGGTTTTTTTATTGGTGACGCCACATAGCGCTCTGTATGAAAAATCACTCGCTGTGCTGTGTGAAGTCAGTGGCTGGTTGGCATTGTTGTAATACTCGCCATTGTAGTGTTGGGCAGCTGGATGTTAACAGCGCGTAGCGTTGCGCAGTTGGAGGTGAGCCGCCAGCAGTGGTGGATGTGGGGAGAGAGATGGCGGAGTTTTGAAATTTGTAAGAAAGGATGTCATGAACTGCTATATATATTATGACTATTAAGGTAAATACATTGTTTGTTCTGTATCAGAATCTTTCATTTGCCAACTATGCCTATCAGTAGTTAGTGCCTTCCGTAGTTTGAATCTTTTATTTAGCTGGCAGTAGTGGTGCTCGCTGTATTGCAGTAGTTCGAGTAAGCAAGATTTTGTGAGGTAAGTGATATGTGAAACGCATAGGTTAATGTTAGTCAGGGCCATTCTTTTGTAGGGATTTTTCAAAGTCAGATTGCGTTGAGCTCCGTTCTTGGTCGTCCACTCTTATTATTCCCTCTTGGCTCTCGTGTGTATTGTATATTAACCGTCTCTCCCTATAGATTACCGCTATTTTTCACAGAATTCCGAACATCTTGCACCATTTTACATTGTCGAACGCTTTTGCCAGTTCGACAAATCCTATGAACGTGTCTTGATTTGTCTTTAGTCTTGCTTGTATTATCATCCGCAACGTCAGAATTGTTTCCCTTGTGGCTTTACCTTTCCTAAAGCAAAGCTTATCGTCATATAACACACTCTCAATTTTCTTTTCCATTCTTCTGTATATTATTCTTGTAAGCAACTTGGATGCATGAGCTATTAAGCTGATTGTGGAATAATTCTCGCACTTGACACCTCTTTCAGTCTTTGGAATTGTGTGGATGATATTTTTCCAAAAGTCAGATGGTAAGTCCCCAGTTTCATACATTCTACACACTAAAGAGATCAGTCGTTTTGTTGCCACTTCCCCAAATGATTTTAAGAATTCTGATGGAATGTTACCTATCCCTTCTGCGTTATTTGACCTTAAGTCCTCCAAAGTTCTCTTAAAGTCTGATTCTAATACTGCATTCCCTATCTCTTCTAAATCGACTCAAGTTTTTTTCTTTTATCACATTAGATAAATCTTCCCTCTCATAGAGGCCTTCAATGTACTCTTACCACCTATCAGCTCTCTCCTCTCCATTTAACAATAGAATTTCCGTTGCACTCTTAATTTCACCGAAGGTCTTTTGACTTTCAAGTATGCTGAGTCAGTTCTTCCGACAATCATTTCTTTTTCGATTTCATTACGTTTTTCATGCAGCCATTTCGTGTTATCTTCCTTGCACTTTATAGAAATATAAGTATTTCTGTATTCCTAAATTTCCCTGAACATTTTTGTACTTTCTTCTCCCATCGGTAAACAGAAATATTTCTTCTGTTACCCATGTCTTCTGCGCAGTTATCTTCTTTGTACCTACTTTTTCTTTCCAGCTTTTGTGATTGCCCTTTATACAGACATCCATTCCTCTTCAACTGTACTGCCTAATTAGCTATTTCTCTTTGCCGTGTCTATAGTCTTAGCGAACTTCAAGCGTATCTCGTCATTCCCTAGTACTTCCGTTTCCCAATTCTTTGAATATTGGTTCTTCCTGACTAATCTCTTAAAATTCAGCCTTCTCTTCATCACTATTACACTGTAATCTGAGTCTATATCTGCTCATTGCGCCTTATAATCAGGTACCCAATTTCTGAATCTCTGTCTGACCATGATGTACTCTAACTGAAATCTTCCCGTATCTCCCGGCCTTTTCCACGTATACCTCCTCTTGTTGTGATTCTTGAACAGAGTATTCGCTATTACTAGCTGAAATTTATTACAGAACTCAATTAATCTTTCTCCTCTCTCATTCCTTCCCCCAAGACCATTTGCCCTGTAACCTTTTCTTCTGCTCCTTCCCCTACAACTGCATGCCAGTCCCCCATGACTATTAGATTTTCATCTCACTTTACATACTGCATTGCCCTTTCAGTATCCTCATATCCTTTATCTCTTCATCTTCAGCTTGAGACGTTGGTATGTATACCTGAACGTTTCGTTGTCGGTGTTGGCTTGCTGTCGATTCTGATAAGAACAACCCTGTCACTGAACTGTTCAGAGTAACATGCTCTGTATCCTATCTTCCTATTCATAATGAATCCCTGCTGTTCGAATTACCCTATACTTATCTGATCAGAAATCCTTGTCTTCTTTCCATTTCACTTCACTGAATCCTACTATATCTAGATTGAGCCTTTGTATTTCCCTTTCCAGATTTTCTAGCTTCCCTATCAAGTTCAAACTTCTGATATTCCACGCCCCAACTCATAGAACGCTATCCTTTTGTTGGTAATTGCTGATTCTTCCGCCTTTAGGGGCAGCTTCCGACCGCAAGGACAAGAGACTATCCTGAAACTCTGCCCGCTCTCCCGCCCTCTTTGGCAAGGTTGTTGGCAGAATTAGGGTGACTTCTTATGCCGGAAGTCTTCGGCCGCCAATGCTGATTATTGATCGAAATTTAAGCAGTGCGGGTTTCGAACTCGGCACCGAGGCAAGACTCCATAACAATCCAAGACGCCACCCCTATACCACCTAAACCACAAATTAGTAACTCCAAAATATACACTTTATTGCTTTGCAATACTTAACTAAAGTTGCTCAACAACTTGGGTGTGCTTGCGGGCAGGTACAACTAAGCAGTGGCCTGTCAAGGCGTGCGTAACTGAATACAATTACTGAATACAGAGTCTACAAACTATGTCCGTGCTGGCCGCCACACTGTCAATACCTGTAGCAAAAAATGTCCCAATGCGAAGGCTGTTGGCCACTCCATTTGTAGACTAAGTCTCTCAGGCCGATCTCCACTACAAACTGTAGCTACGAACTGCAACCTTGGAACTCCGTACTAGAAACGTCGTACGGCAACTCCGAACCTCAACCTGTTGCTGCCTGAGGCTGTCACTTAACACAACGAGGAAGGCCATCTCATTAGCGGCGGAGCGGAGGTTGCCGATACGGCCACGCTTGTGCTTGGCGGCGAACTTCAAAAAGCCGCCCGTGGTGCCAGCCGGAAACAGTTTCGGCGCCCCAGCTACGGTTACGTCTACTGGTGAGGACACAACAGATTAAGTGTTCGTTTTTCCCGTGCATTGTTCGAGAATGGAAAGGTAGAGAAATAACTTGAACGTGGTTCGATGAACCCTCTGCCAGGCACTTAATTGTGAATTGCAGAGTAATAACAAGGCTCCCGGAGTAGACAACATTCCATTGGAACTACTGACTGCCTTGGGAGAGCCAGTCCTCACAAAACTGTACCATCTGGTGAGCAAGATGTATGAAACAGGCGAAATACCCTCAGACTTCAAGAAGAATATAATAATTCCAATCCTAAAGAAAGCAGGTGTTGACAGATGTGAAAATTACCGAACTATCAGTTTAATAAGCCACAGCTACAAAATACTAACTCGAATTCCTTACAGACCAATGGAAATAGTAGTGGAAGCCGACCTCGGGGAAGATCAGTTTGGATTCCGTACACATACTGGAACACGTGAGGCAATACTGACCTTACGACTTATCTTAGAAGAAAGATTAAGGAAAGACAAACCTACGTTTCTAGCATTTGTAGACATAGAGAAAGCTTTTGACAATGTTGACTGGAATACTCTCTTTCAAATTCTAAGGGTGGCAGGGGTAAAATACAGGGAGCGAAAGGCTATTTACAATTTGTACAGAAACCAGATGGCAGTTATAAGAGTCGAGGGACATGAAAGGGAAGCAGTGGTTGGGAAGGGAGTAAGACAGGGTTTTAGCCTCTTCCCGATGTTATTCAATCTGTATATTGAGCAAGCAATAAAGGAAACAAAAGAAAAATTCGGAGTAGGTATTAAAATCCATCGAGAAGAAATAAAAACTTTGAGGTTCGCCGATGACATTGTAATTCTGTCAGAGACAGCAAAGGACTTGGAAGAGCAGTTGAACGGAATGGACAGTGTCTTGAAAGGAGTATATAAGATGAACATCAACAAAAGCAGAACCAGAATAATGGAATGTAGTCGAATTAAGTCGGGTGATGCTGAGGGAATTAGATTAGGAAATGAGACTCTTAAAGTAGTAAAGGAGTTTTGCTATTTGGGGAGCAAAATAACTGATGATGGTCGAAGTAGAGAGGATATAAAATGTAGACTGGCAATGGCAAGGAAAGCGTTTCTGAAGAAGAGAAATTTGTTAACATCGAGTATAGATTTAATTGTCAGGAAGTCATTTCTGAAAGTATTTGTATGGAGTGTAGCCATGTATGGAAGCGAAACATGGACGATAAATAGTTTGGACAAGAAGAGAATAGAAGCTTTCGAAATGTGGTGCTACAGAAGAATGCTGAAGATTAGATGGGTAGATCACATAACTAATGAGGAAGTATTGAATAGGATTGGGGAGAAGAGAAGTTTGTGGCACGACTTAACCAGAAGAAGGGATCGGTTGGTAGGACGTGTTCTGAGGCATCAAGGGATCACCAATTTAGTATTGGAGGGCAGCGTGGAGGATAAAAATCGTAGAGGGAGACCAAGAGATGGATACACTAAGCAGATTCAAAAGGATGTAGGTTGCAGTAGGTACTGGGAGATGAAGAAGCTTGCACAGGATAGAGTAGCATGGAGAGCTGCATCAAACCAGTCTCAGGACTGAAGACAACAACAACAACAGAGTAATCATACGGATGTAGATACAGAAATCTTTCTGCAATGTTGCAGAAGGGACATCATTTGTACACAACCTGATTCAAACTCAGTGAGGTACTGATAATGGCGTCAGTGTATTTCTTGATAAAAGTAAGTATGAGTCAGTCATTGTCTTCCGTTTACGAAGTATTGGTGTCCTCTATGATTAGCTGTCTGCCAAAACATAAAATAACTGACGACCGCTGTTAAGATATTACCTCGTGTACGCAGTGCATAAAGCAATGTCCGCAACCAGGAAGACGTTTTAGAGAAAAGTAGATGGGTGTTACTAGGACGCAGCGCAATGGTAAAAACCGATGTCGGGGAAGATCAGTCTGCATGCTGGAAAATGTAGGAACATGAAGGCAATACTCACTCACGGACTTATCTTACAATGTAGGATTAAGAAAGGCAAACCTACGTTTATAGCATTTGTAGATAAGGAGAATGATTTTCACAATGTTGACTGTAATACATTCTTTAAATTTATCAAGGTAGCAGGAGTCTAACAGAGGGCGCGCAAGGTAATTTACAGCTTGTACAGAAACCAGACAGCAGTTATAAGAGTCGGAGGACATGAAAGGGAAGCAGTGGTTGAGAAGTGAGTGGGACAGAGTTTGTAGCCTATCGCCAATATTACTCAATCCTAACAAGTTGTGACGGAAAGCAGGGAGCAGTTTGGAAACGGAGAAGAAATAAGAAGTTTGTGATTTGCCGATGACATTGCAATTTTGTCAGAGACAGTATAGGACCTGGACGTGCAATTAATCGGAATGGACAGTGTGCCACGAAAACATTCCACAATCCATAACTGTTGCAGGGTGTCTACTTTCAGACATTTCACGCCGTACACGCCAGCGGTCATCTGCGGAAGTCCATACGCAGCAGCGTTCGATGAACAGTCGTTTAGGTCTAGTCCCTTGGTTTATCTGGGTGGTCAGCTGCTCAACAGTTGCACATCTGTTCGCCTGAACACATCGTTCACGTGTGACATCTATGACCTAGGTGCCGTTTTTGAATAGCACCATGCGCCGTATACTTTAATCACGGCGACACCAGACGTTTCGGAAATGCCTCCATCTCTGGCCCCAAAGCCAATGATCACGCCCTTTTGGACGTCAGGAAAAACCGCTTCGTTTCTGCATTATTAAAGCTGCATTGTTTCCCGCGTCCCCTCGACACGCTTTATGTGGCCTCCACTGTTAGTGCTGCCAGCTGCCACACGCCGTATTGCACGTTGACGTCGAACACAGGTGCTGCACACGTCAATGTGACTGGACCGTGAAAACTTGTTAGGAAGTCTTTTCTTATTGCATTTGTCTGGCTTGTAAGCTTGTACTGAAGTGAAATATGAAAAGTAAGCAATTCAGACAAGAGAAGAATAAAAGCTATTGGAATCTGACGCTATAGAAGATTGCTGAAAATTAGATGGGTAGACTAAGTAGCTTATGATGTACTGAACAGAACTGAGGGGAAAAAAGATTTGTGGCATAACTTCATTAAAAGAAGTGATCGATTGATAGTGTACTTTCTGAGCTATCAAGGGATCACCAATTTAGTACTGGAGGGATGTACGTGTGGTAAAAAATGTAGAGGGGGACCATGAGACGAATACAGGAAGCAGATTCAAATGGATGTTGGTTGCAGTTGTTATTCGGAGATGAAGAGGCTTTCACAGAATAGAGTACCGTGGAGAGGTGCATCAAACCAGTCTTTCTGCTGAAGACCACAGCAACGGCGACAACAGTACCACTATTTTCATTAATGCAAGTCATAAAAGTCTATTCCCCTCCTGAGCAAAGACTATTTTATTGTGAATTTTGGGGTGTTTGCTTCAACCACAGACATAATGGAAACACAACGTCTATTACCTTGCCTTTCCGTACCCGAATGTCTTTTCCCCGGGTATGGAGAGCAGAGCATAGAAAACAGTGGCAGAGATGCCAGGCAGAGTATAGTTCACTTAAAGTCCGCTCTGCATAAAAATTGATGATTATTGTGCAGAAATATGGTGAAAGTTTTGGAATAATGCGG
This sequence comes from Schistocerca gregaria, assembly GCF_023897955.1. Taxonomy (NCBI): domain Eukaryota; kingdom Metazoa; phylum Arthropoda; class Insecta; order Orthoptera; family Acrididae; genus Schistocerca; species Schistocerca gregaria. The sequence goes on from NC_064924.1 coordinate 366,410,418, forward strand.
CTGTTTGGTAAGTCGTATCATATAAACTGTAGTACCGGATGGAAGATATTTCCAAGTAAAATTCCGCGTTGTTGCACCACCGTTACATCAAGCATTGCTCTAAATCTTAAAGGCGGGTAATACAGTATACCATGTTGTCTTCATCTGTCTAACACGAGACGTAAAGACATTGTGAAAGCTAATGTGCATAATACTTCCGACTGCTGAAAGGCACTAATTTTGTCATCAATTTTATATTTAAAATTGGTACAAAATAGATAATTATGTTGGAGACAGCATAGTGAGGTTTTTTCAAAACAATACAGGGATGGATTTATAATAATTTGTACTAGCATCACTTAAATTTACCTCATGTCTATTTTCCTGAAACATTTAAGAAAAAGTTTGTTAAGCTAAAACATATCTCCATCAGTAAAAAGTTATATGTTGTGATCTTAATAAGAAAATTATTAGGTAAATTTCCAAAGCAGTAAGTTACGCAACAAATGTGAAACGTCGCGTTTTAACATTCGTTGGCTAATTTGTGTTTGGCAGTTTTTCAGATTTAATGTAAATTTAGTAAGTTAAACAAGTAGCTCCATTTCTGTTTGCGTAACTTCTTTAATCTGATTGCAAAATTTCTTTCCAGTATCATTCTTGTACTAAAAGTGAAGCTGTGTCCTTTTTAGAAAAATTTCAGTAACTATTTCAAGTTCAACTAAAAAAACTATTTTCAAAATTTGTCCTCTTGGGACTGGTGATCGATTTCTGTAGACACTGTGTAAGTAGGCTGTTTAAGTTTTTTTTATTGGTAACGCCGCCGCCGCTTAGCGCTCGGTATGAAAAATCACTGGCTGTGCTGTGTGCAGTCTGTGTTTAGTTTGTATTGTTGTCTGCCATTGTAGTGTCGGGCAGCGGCAGCTGGATGCTAAAAGCGCGTAGCGTTGCGCAGTTGGAGGTGAGCCGCCAGCAGTGGTGGACGTGGGGAGAGAGATGGCGGAGTTTTGAAATTTGTAAGAATTGGTGTCATGAACTGCTATATATATTATGACTAGTGAGGTAAATACATTGTTTGTTCTATATTAAAATCTTTCATTTGCTAACTATGCCTATCAGTAGTTAGTGCCTTCAGTAGTTTGAATCTTTTATTTAGCTGGCAGTAGTGGCGCTCGATGTATTGCAGTAGCTTGAGTAACGAAGATTTTTGTGAGGTAAGTGATTTGTGAAACGTATAGGTTAATGTTAGTCAGGGCCATTCTTTTGTAGGGATTTTTGGAAGTCAGATTGCGTTGCGCTAAAAAAATATTGTGTGTCAGTTTAAGCACATTCGTGTATAATTGTTCAAAGAGGACGTTTCACATAGACCAGTCTTGTATAATTTTTCAAAGGGGACGTTTCATATGTCGACCCTTAGCCGAGGATACCTCACTGGAATCTTCTGATTTTTTCTTGTAGTTTGTGTAATTAATGTAGATTTTTTTTATTGCTAGCGCGTAATCAATTTCCTTTGTAGTTGTAGTCTTTCATTGTTGTACAGTACAACAGTTGTGGCATGCATGTAGAGTTGCACCAAGTATTTCGCAGCTGCGCTTGCAATTAACTAGATATTATTTTCAGTGCTATGTTAATGTGTTCTCTTATTTTTGTTCTTCAAATTGTGCTTTTATGTGTTATCGTGTGAAATATTGTGACAATAATGGCGTGTGAAAAACGTAACACTAGGCTCCAAAGTAAACTGAGAAATAATAGTGACGACGAGCGTCGCTTATCAGCACCAATGTGTAGTGAATTAACAGACATTCGAAGTAGTAATTTGGTAATTGTGCATAGGGAAGTGGAGCGGGCGGCAAATAATGGTGTAGACAATGAAACAAGTAGTGAACAGGGAACAATTATCGATCGATCAGTCGGCAACAGCTCGCCTCAGGAATCCGAAGTGACAGAACGCTATATTGCAAATACTGTAGACTTAGGTTATGGGTCCTCACAGTTTTCTCAAATAAGTCAAGACACATTTTCTGCCTGTCAAAATGTAAATGTTGCTGGTGAAAATGCACTGCCAAAAAGCATAGAAAAACAGATTCCAGACACTAATACATTATTATTGCAATTAATGCAACAAATGGAACAAAATCAGAAACAAATGGGGCAAAATCTTCAGAAGTTAGACAGAATGGAACAAAATCAGAGACAAACACAGCAAAAGCTTCAAAAGTTAGACACAATGGAACATAATCTTCAAAAGTTAGACACAATGGAACAAAATCAGAGACAAACACAGCAACAGTTGGACACAATGGACATAATCTTCGGAAGTTAGACACCACACTTGAACAAACACGTGAAGATTTAACTACTGAGTTACATAACATTGAATCGAAATGTCAAAAAATCTGTAATGACGTAAAAACACAAATTTGTGAGCATTTTCAACCTATTTTTTCGCGGCATGAAAACTCATTACAGAATCACGAAGCAGCCATAAAAGAATTGCAAACTGTTGTTCGTGAAAATCACGACACCTTGCATCCACCGATTCGGTTACGCAACTTGCAAGAACTCAGGAAAACTTAAAGGACGCAGTAGATTCGATTTCAACACAAATGGACACTCTGAAACTTGGTTCAGAAAAACACACTGAGGAAACGTGTTCACTATCGGAGAAAGTAGCCGAACTTTCGGATCAGTTCACTAATTTATCTACGAAGGTAGATGATAATCTGAATGACACAAAACCGGTAGTCTTTAATGACACAGAAGAGTGCGAACAAATTAGGAAATTCAAACAAAATCAGAATCAAATTAATACACAACACCAAAGAGAAATCCGGGAAGTGCAAGATCAGCTGACACAGGTAATACAAGAATTACGTATTTCAGAGGACAGTCGCGCTCCAACAGGGAAGAGGGACTTATAAATACGGAAAAGCCACAAAATAATAACACAGGGCATTTCGGAAATTGTGAAAGAAACTGGCAAGGTGCACCGAATTTTGAGATGGAACTGCCGACACGACGTAACAATGAACGATATGCTACCCGCCGTCACGATGATTTTGACTATAAGCTGTTCATTACTGCACGTAAATTCAAAACATTTAAGAATTCTGGCAACGACATTCATCCACAAGCGTGGCTCCATCAATTCTCTCATTGTTTTCCTCCCAACTGGTCATTAGAGCACAGATTAGAATTTATGTGTGGCTACTTGGAGAATGAACCAGCTGTAAGAATGCGATCGGTCATTCACGATTGTCATAGTGAAGGAGAATTTTATCATGCCTTCCTCTCCGCATATTGGTCTCAAGCTACACAAGACCGAGTAAAACATAGCATCATAATGACGAAACATTTCGAACAATCTGAATTTTCCAGTCTTGTCAAATATTTTGAAGACATGTTACATAAGAATCAGTATCTTTCAAACCCATACAGCCTGTCAGAACTCATCCGCATTTGCTTAATCAAATTACCTGAACATTTACGACGGATTATTTTAGCAGGACGATGCAAAGACGACATTGAAGCTTTTCAGGGACTGTTACAAGAACTGGAAATTGACACTGACAATCTCGGAACGCGAAAACAGGAGCACAACAATTACAGGTCACACCTGTCACAATTCCGCGATGACAGAAATAATACACGACAAGGCTATTCGTACAACGTAAATCGTGACCAAAACAGACACCACCCGTATGACAATCGTTGGCAGAGTAGTAATTATTACAGGGAAAGATCACCTCTCCGCGGTAATGACTATCACAGAGACAATCAGAGAAACAGACAATATGGAAACCAAAATAATTATTATCAAGGGAGACGGAATAACTTCAGACGCAACGGTCCAGCGCGCAGTTACGATTCAGAGAGAAATTCTCGACCACGTGACCGACAAGAAAGAAACTATGGAATCTACCGACATGACGACAGACGATATGATCGTAACGACAGACCTGAATTGCATCAGAACTGGCGGGACTCAAACAGGGCGGGGCCCTCTCGGCAAGGTGAATTTGTAGAAGTTAGGTCTCCTAATCCCAATAACGACGCGCGCCAACAAAGAAACAGACAATGACTCGCACCGCAGGCAGCCGCGTGCGCCGGCTGGCTCAGAGAAAAATAACATAAGTTAACCTTGAGCAGAATTCCAGTGTGCCTTACCGACGTAATCACATGATAATTGCTTTTCAGTTGACAGTCTGCCTACTAGGAAGAGTAAAGGATTATACTACATTTCACGTGTAAAACCGTTTATTGAAAGATAATCTGCTTTTTAACTTTGTCTTTGCCATATAACTTTTCACTTTACATTACTAGTATGTTTTGTCAGACTTAAGAAATTGTTAACATGCAACAATGTTTGAAGTTAAATATCCAGTCAAGAACTTAGAGAACTTATTTAGACAGTATTTACGAGTGCATTGTTATAGTGAACAGACGTCACAGTGTTATTGTGTATGTACATTCTTGCTTGTTAGTTGCACGATTACGTAACGACTATAAGGCTTACATACTTAGAACATTTACCAGTACTGCTAATGAGATTTTAATGCAACATTTTGGTTTACTTGAAAACACATTCTTTATTTGAAGTTCATTCGGTGAGATTAAAGATGACTTAGCATTTGGTTTCTATAATAACTACACGATTATATCATGACGCTACTAATATGTGACACGATTTACATTGTTGCTTTTGCGGTGTATCTGTTTTATATCTGCACAGTTTTTCTGTATTATTCTGGAAAGTAAAACATGTTTTAGTAGTATCTTTTGTGGTATAGCTACAATGAGACAGGCTTTATCGTAGCACAACAATACGTTACATTATAGTACTTTCTTGATCACGGTAAGGTACGTAATAACTACGATATCTATACGGAAAGCATTTCACCTTCGTTTATGATGAGGTAAGTACATTGACTTCAGCAGAACTTTGCTTACAGAGGACGATAACTACGACAGTTCCACAGAATTATCTTACAGCAAAACGCACATTTAGCACTACAGGGCACGCATTTGAGTGACTAATTTGGTACTTAAACCATTTACTTATCAATATTGTTGAATTAAAAAGAAAGTTTTTTGTGACACATTTCATTCCATTGCTGTAATCGGTAACACCTGAGGGTATAATTACATTATTCCTCAGGGGGGTACACGCCTACTTTGTGTACCATGTGTTTGGCAAGCACAAGGAGCCCTAGCTAATATGGTATTTGCGTATAGAACTTTACACATCGGTACCATATTTCTCTAACACATAAATTACACAGCTATCTGGTCATTTAACTGAGAGATAAATATTTTTTTTTACTACATCATCAGTGACACATGTTTACGCAATTACACAGTTGGATGATTTAACACCTATGAAATTGTATTTTGTCTGTACTTTGTGAACAGTTCATATTTTTTCGGAACCATTGTGATACTATGAGAGCTTTGAATGACATATTTGGTATGGGATCACGATTTTTAAAGTACGTTTGAGGCAGATGACACTTTTGACATGGGCAGAGATTGTTTTTTAGGTTTTGAAATTATTGGAGGAAGCTACGGAGATTTTGAGAATTTGACTGTGGTGTTATGATGTTATTATTACGATTGCGATGTGAATTATGCTGCTGAGGTATGTTTAAGCTGATGCTATATGAGTTATTTGGTTATACTACATATCTGTTATGATGAAATATTGAAGAAGTGTCGACGAATATACACTCCTGGAAATGGAAAAAAGAACACATTGACACCGTTGTGTCAGACGCACCATACTTGCTCCGGACACTGCGAGAGGGCTGTACAAGCAATGATCACACGCACGGCACAGCGGACACACCAGGAACCGTGGTGTTGGCCGTCGAATGGCGCTAGCTGCGCAGCATTTGTGCACCGCCGCCGTCAGTGTCAGCCAGTTTGCCGTGGCATACGGAGCTCCATCGCAGTCTTTAACACTGGTAGCATGCCGCGACAGCGTGACGTGAACCGTATGTGCAGTTGACGGACTTTGAGCGAGGGCGTGTAGTGGGCATGCGGGAGGCCGGGTGGACGTACCGCCGAATTGCTCAACACGTGGGGCGTGAGGTCTCCACAGTACATCGATGTTGTCGCCAGTGGTCGGCGGAAGGTGCACGTGCCCGTCGACCTGGGACCGGACCGCAGCGACGCACGGATGCACGCCAAGACCGTAGGAACCTACGCAGTGCCGTAGGGGACCGCACCGCCACTTCCCAGCAAATTAGGGACACTGTTGCTCCTGGGGTATCGGCGAGGACCATTCGCAACCGTCTCCATGAAGCTGGGCTACGGTCCCGCACACCGTTAGGCCGTCTTCCGCTCACGCCCCAACATCGTGCAGCCCGCCTCCAGTGGTGTCGCGACAGGCGTGAATGGAGGGACGAATGGAGACGTGTCGTCTTCAGCGATGAGAGTCGCTTCTGCCTTGGTGCCAATGATGGTAGTATGCGTGTTTGGCGCAGTGCAGGTGAACGCCACAATCAGGACTGCATACGACCGAGGCACACAGGGCCAACACCCGGCATCATGGTGTGGGCAGCGATCTCCTACACTGGCCGTACACCTCTGGTGATCGTCGAGGGGACACTGAATAGTGCACGGTACATCCAAACCGTCATCGAACCCATCGTTCTACTAGACCGGCAAGGGAACTTGCAGTTCCAACAGGACAATGCACGTCCGCATGTATCCCGTGCCACCCAACGTGCTCTAGAAGGTGTAAGTCAGCTATCCTGGCCAGCAAGATCTCCGGATCTGTCCCCCATTGAGCATGTTTGGGACTGGATGAAGCGTCGTCTCACGCGGTCTGCACGTCCAGCACGAACGCTGGTCCAACTGAGGCGCCAGGTGGAAATGGCATGGCAAGCCGTTCCACAGGACTACATCCAGCATCTCTGCGACTGTCTCCATGGGAGAATAGCAGCCTGCATTGCTGCGAAAGGTGGATATACACTGTACTAGTGCCGACGTTGTGCACGCTCTGTTGCCTGTGTCTATGTGCCTGTGGTTCTGTCAGTGTGATCATGTGATGTATCTGACCCCAGGAATGTGTCAATAAAGTTTCCCCTTCCTGGGACAATGAATTCACGGTGTTCTTATTTCAATTTCCAGGAGTGTATATTTGTGTAATAAGGTAAAAAATAATGAGTAGTTGTTAGGGACTCTGATTTGTGAAAAAGGATGTTGGAAACCGAGAATCGTACTTTAAGAGTTATGAAATGAGTGTATATGCGTGAATGTATCACTATGCTGGCGAAAATTTTTTGGACACAATTATATTTAAATGATTTTATTTCTACACATTTATAACACAAATTCTTGACCTGTGAATTTTTTTTTTATATGAGACTGCCACTGTAGCGGAAACTGGTGTCGTAAATATTTCAATAAGACAGTTAAGTGACCACCTGCATGTAATGCGTCGTGGGCACCCAGCTGCGCGACAACCACCTGACAAAAGAAAGCCATTAGTGTGTGCCTGTCAGAGGCACAGGTGGAGAAAAAAAAAAAAGAGGCCATTATCCTCGCTATTGAGATGCCTTTGTAGAAAGCATCGCAAATACTACACGCCCAAACTTGAAAACATATGATTACACTGTGGAGCTCTTAATTTATGATATTTACTAAAATGCCTAATGAAACGACGAGAAACATTTCATGGCTATTGTCCTGCTAGTTGAGAGAAATGCCATGTGGCTTGCTTTATGCAGTTATTTACTCATTTTGTTTAATATCTAGTTTCTAACTGCACTGAAGCATTGGTTAAAATAAATTTTATAGATGTACTAATATAAATATTTTATGCCTACAGATCCAGTAAATAATAACTTAATGATGTACTTAAAAAAAACGAAGGAGCACAAAAAGACACTTCCCTTCACAGAAATTGCATAAGAATTGTCTTTTCAAGTACATGGTAATATTTTTTTACAATAAATTTTTGTGGTGCACCACTTTAATTGCATAGACATTAAGATGTGAATAGACATTGTCCTTATCTGCATTGTTGTCTTTAGTGTAACATTTTTTCTGCTTGAGCTTTGTCATGTTTAGGTATAAGTTATAGCATTTGCTGCGGCTGTTTGCCATTCATAGTGCTACTGAATGTCACTTTGTATTACTGGGTTAAGCCAATTTTATTACTGATTTATTTTTCTTGTTTGCTGCGCATTGCCTTATATTAGTTGTAATGTTGCTGCCTTTTTTTGCCAATTTCCATTTTTTTATCATTGCTGTTTGTGTTAATTGTTTTGTGCTGCTGCATTGCCTCATCCCTTGGTCAATCATCTGAGCTCAGTAGATTTAAGTTAGCTTAAGAGGGGGTAGACTATATAAGAAACTAACTATGATGATTTGGAAGAAATGCATTGAGAAGCTATAAGAAAATGGTTTGGCCAAAAAAGTAGTGTACAGTGGAGAAAAACTATTTTTGAAAGAGGATGTGAACAGTATACAGAAAGCAGGTTTAGATAGGACTTTTTGGGAATAATGATGATCTAAGGGAGATCTCTATGCAAAATACTGCAGTAAAACAAACCCTGTCCTTTCCTTTTGTGTTATCCCTCTATGTGTTTATGTACCCTTGTGTATTTGTCTTTTTCCTGCCTTTATGTGTTTAGCTAATAAGATTTATGTTGTAGAATTTTTCAAATACTATGTTATTTTCTTTGTAAATATGTTCAGACATTATTTATTTTGTTTTGTTCTAAGGCTCATTCGTGAACTTGATGTTTCAAAAGTTATTCTGATCTTTTATGTATGTACTTATGTCATTTTTGTAATACTGATGTATTTGCTATTTCGATTCTTTTGTAAAGCCTGTACTACTACAAATGTTATCTGTATTGTTATGTTCTTTAATGATATATTTTGTACCTTTGTTATTGTATTTTTATGTTATAAAATTGTAATTGACACCAGTTCATCAAATTAAGTAACTTGTAAATTACATTTCACTGCACATGTTTCTGTTGGTCATAGTATATGGACAATATGTGAGAAGTAGGGACTGATAGTGTTTGCACGTGTGTTAATAATTCAGCAAGGGACTGGATAACAGCATTGCTGGTTCTAAGGACATTTCAAACAAATTCTTTGTGATTGGACAAGTGGTGGTTTATGGACTTGCTATATTCTTCGCAAGACTCTTTTAGGGTGATTGTGCACCTGCACATTCGCAACAGATGGCTGCTGGCCATCTCTACAAGGACTACAGTGGGTCCACACTTTTGATGACCCACCAATACCATTAATTCTACAAGGACTACAGTGGGTCTACACCTTTGATGACCCACCAATACCATTATTTCTACAAGGACTGCAGTGGGTCTGCACCTCTGGTGGCCCACCAATAGTAATCTCTACCAGGACTACAGTGGGTCTGCTCTGTGACGACCTACCTACCATTATTCTTTAAAACTTCGACAGACTCTGCTGCGGGTTTGCTCTGTTGTGGCCCATTATCTGTCTGCATGTCAAGAGTCAGCACTGTATGTCCGTTGGAAGGACAACACTACTTCTTCAAGACTGCATGGAAATCCACTACTTCTGTGTCCATTTTCTTTTACTACTCAGACTTTGAGAAAAACACTGCAATTTTACTTTGATGAATGATCAGGACTGTCTGTATGGACTGTGAGAAAATTTCAGCTTTTGACCAACATTGTATCGATAAGTGTGTGCATTTCATTTCTTTGTAATTGTAATTATGAAAAAAATTCAAATCTGTATTGGCCACAGCCCAAAACAATTTGTAAATTTTTTTGTAAGGAGCATGGGGGCTATGTAAGTAGGCTGTTTAAGTTTTTTTTTTTTATTGGTAACGCCGCCGCCGCTTAGCGCTCGGTATGAAAAATCACTGGCTGTGCTGTGTGCAGTCTGTGTTTAGTTTGCATTGTTGTCTGCCATTGTAGTGTCGGGCAGCGGCAGCTGGATGCTAAAAGCGCGTAGCGTTGCGCAGTTGGAGGTGAGCCGCCAGCAGTGGTGGACGTGGGGAGAGAGATGGCGGAGTTTTGAAATTTGTAAGAATTGGTGTCATGAACTGCTATATATATTATGACTAGTGAGGTAAATACATTGTTTGTTCTCTATTAAAATCTTTCATTTGCTAACTATGCCTATCAGTAGTTAGTGCCTTCAGTAGTTTGAATCTTTTATTTAGCTGGCAGTAGTGGCGCTCGATGTATTGCAGTAGCTTGAGTAACGAAGATTTTTGTGAGGTAAGTGATTTGTGAAACGTATAGGTAAATGTTAGTCAGGGTCATTCTTTCGTAGGGATTTTTGGAAGTCAGATTGCGTTGCGCTAAAAAAATATTGTGTGTCAGTTTAAGCACATTCGTGTATAATTGTTCAAAGAGGACGTTTCACATAGACCAGTCTTGTATAATTTTTCAAAGGGGACGTTTCAACTGTTATGCGATTCCGGAGGGAAAAGACTCAAGGAGAGTTTATACTGATTTCAGACCCAGTTCTAAGTTCTACCACTGTGGCTTATCGGAAAATATTTAATTACCTGAATGACAAAAAAGATAAGTTGAGAAGGGCGTGAAAAAGTGACTGTTTCCTTCTAGAACAAGCCCACAAATATACACTAAAAATTGACATCCTTTCCAGTAGTCAAACGCGTTTTACACACTATTAAATTTCAATAAAATCAATTTTCAAAAGTGTTGAAATGTAATTATATTAGTAGTTTCGAACAATGGCTTCGCGCTAACATTACAGTTTAAAAGTTGTAGCAAGGTCAAGCTATTTTACAGACGCTGCTAGCCACTCATGAAGTTGCCAATAACAGTTCACGGTATTTAGAGAAAAATATAGAGTTGGGTCGTTACAGCACTCAGAATACTGACAACACCCCACTCTCGCAGCTTCACACACGTAGTTTCACACACGTAATTATTATTGTTCTTTGCCAAGCTCACTTCAACAGCTTTCTGAGTATCCGACTGCCTGAAACAATAAATACAGAGAAGCAGTAGCAGACACATTCTTTATGTGAAACACATAATGAAATACATCAAACGGTTCTTCAATTAAATGTCAAACCGTGTCAATGTCAATAATTTAAATATTCCTTAATACTATACGGGTAAAATTATTACTTGTTATCAGCGTTTCTAAAGGCTTTCTTAACTGCATCTTTTTTTGAGGTCATCTGAAGAGGCCCGCCACGAATTCCTCTCCTGTCACAACATCATCATCTCAGAGCAGCACTTGAAACCTACATCCTCACTTATTTGCTGGATGTATTCCAATCTCTGTCTATCTCTACAGTGTTTGCTCTCTACAGTTCCCCCTGCCGTCACGAAAGTTATTCCCAGATGTGTTAATACATGTCCTATCACCCTATCCCTTCTTATAGTCAGTATTTTCTATATGTTCCTTTCTTCGGCGATGCTACGACGAAGCTCCTCACTCCTTATCTTATCAGTCCACTTAATTTTCAGTATTCTTCTGTAGCACCACACCTAAAATGCTGCGATTCTCTTCGGTTCCGGTTTTCCCACAGTCCACGATATACTACCATACAATTCTGTGCGCTAATGTACATTCTCAGAAATATCTTCTTCAAATTAAGGCCTACGTTCGATACTAGTACACTTCTTTTGGCCAGGAATGCCTTTTTTGTCTGTGCTAGTCTGCTTTTTCTGTACTCCTTCCTCTGCCCATCAAGAGTTATTTTGCTGACTAGGTACCAGAATTCCATTATTTCGTCTACGTGGTCATCAATGTTGATGTTAAGTTTCTTGATATCCTCATTTCTGCTATTTCTCATCACTTCCACCTTTCTTTGGTTTACTCTCAATCTATATGCTGTACTCATTAGGATTTTCATAACATCGAATAGACAGTGTAATTCTTCTTCACATCCACTGAGGATAGTAACAGCATTAGCGAATCTTATCATTTTGAACCTTTGTTTTATTTCCGTCATTGCTTCCTCGACATGTAGACTGAACAGTAGGGGCGAAAGACGGCATCCCTGGCAAACACTCTTTTAAACATACTATTTAGTTCATGGTCTTCCACTCTTATTGTTCCCTCTTGGTTCTCGTCCATATTATATTACCTCTCTTTTCCTAGGAGGACAAGGTATACGTGGAAAACGCCCAGAGACGCGGGAAGAATCCAGCTGGATTGCATCATGGCCAGACAGAGATTCCGAAATCAGATACTGGACGTATCCAGGAGCAGATAAAGTAATGACGAAGAGACTCGTATGGAAGAATCAGTGTAGAAGGAAGTCGGTAGAATTTTGAACTTCTTGCACCATTTTACCTTGTCGAACGCTATTTCTAAGTCGACAAGTTATGCGAGCGTTTCTTCATTTTTCTTCAGTCTTGCTTCTATTAGTAAGTGTGAAGTCAGTACTGTCTCTCTGGTACCTTTACTTTCCTAAAGCTAAACTCATCATCATCCAACAGATACTAAATTTTCTTTTCCATTCTTATGTATGTTATTCTTGCCAGCATCTTCGATGCATGACCTGTTAAGCTGACTGTGCGATAGTTTTCGCTCGTTTCAGCTGACACATAGTCAAGACTGATTCAAAGAACATCGTTGTTGTGTAACACAACTTGGTCTTTATACTCATGAAGTAATGGGTGTTATCGACAGGGGATGTCAAATTGGTTTTCAGAAGGTTTGCGGCACTGTTCCTCACTAGCGTCTTGTAACCAAACTGCGTTCCTATGGAATATCGCCTCAGTTGTGCGACTGGATTCGTGATTTCCTGTCAGAAAGGTCACAGTTCGTAGTAATAGACTGAAAGTATATCGAGTAAAACAGAAGTAATATTCGGTATTCCCCAAGAAATTGTTATAGGCCCTTTATTGTTCCTGATCCATATTAATGACAAAGGAGACAATCTCAGTAACCATCTTAGATTGTTTGCAGATGATGCTGTCCTTTACAGTGTTGTAAAGTCATGAGACGACCAAAACGAATTGCAAAAGGATTTAGATAAGATATCTGTATGGTCCTAAAAGTGGCAATTGACCCTGAATAAAGAATAGTACTAAAAGAAATCCACAAAATTTCGATTACACGACAAGTCACACAAATCTGAAGGCTGTAAATTCAACTAAATACTTAGGAATTACAAATAATCTAAATTGGAACGATCAAATAACCAATGTTGTGGGTGGAGAAAACCAAAAACTGCAATTCATGGGCAGAACACTTAGAAGGTATAACAGATCTACTAAAGAGACTGCTTACACCATGCTTGTCCGCCTTATTCTGGAGTATTGTTGCGCAGTGTGGAAGCCACATCAGATGGGACTGATAGATGACATCGAAAAAGTTCATAGAAGGGCAACTCGTTTTGTATTATCACAAAATGGGGGAAATAGTTCCACAGATATGACATGTGAATTGGAGTGGCAATCATTAAAACAAAGGCGTTTTTCGTTGAAGTGGGATCCTCTCATGATATTTCAATCACCAGTTTTCTCCTCCGACTGAGAAAACATTCTATTGGCACCCCCCTACATAGAGAGAAATGATAATCACGATAAAATAAGAGTTATCAGGACTCGCACAGAAAAACTTAAGTGCTCGTTTTTCCCGCACGCAGATGGAGAGTGTAACGGTAGAGAGAAAGCTTGAGGGTGGTTCACTGAACATTCTGACAGGCACTTTATTGTAAATAGCAGGGTAATCACGTAGATGTAGATGTTACTATCTTCGGTATTGAGTAGATGATTTATTTCCGATGTCTGGTGGTACGCTGCCTGCAGTGTCCTGCGATTGGCAGGAAAGAAGTAACAGACAGTTTGAACACACTTTATTATAACTAAAGAAAAAGGCCTTCTTGGAATACACTAAGTGTCAAACGCAAGAACAAACAGAAAAAAACGCAACTCTTGTGGTGACAAACCAGATAAGGAAACAAGACAATGGAAGAAATACTGACCAAAATCTATTCCATAAAATACAAAATACAATGTGATGCTACAATGCTATTGCCAGTCAATACAATGCTAGTGCCGGTGTAAGAACTGGCCGGAGCTGTTCCTAGTGGTTGGTAAAGATTGCCGGTCTGACGGTCTAGGTATGCTTATAAAGCAAGGTCGACTGAGTGCTACATCAGTATTATGAGTTCCTATTGGTGGAATTCTGCCACAAGTTGTCTGACGAAGTAGCTCCATGTTTATTTGGAAAGTCTGTTATTGTATCTGTCCGCTGGCGATGTTTCTCTCAACGCTCCTGAAATGGGGTCGCAACCCACCTTGCGTGTCGGTTCTGCGGGCCTTCTAACAATAAGGAGCTACTACGACATTTTTCCCCATGGGGGAAAAAAATGCACAGCACCACAAACGTCCATAGGAGTAGGGGCATCCTGGTCGACGTCCACGGGTTCGAGACCAGCAGGGGCAGGTGGCAGCAGCGCAGCACAGGTAGCTGGTGGTGGGGACAGCTGCTGAGGCAGAGACGGAGGAGGAGGTTCCACACAAGGCGGTCGGCGATAAGCATTGGCAGCTCCCTCAGGGCGTCGTGGTCCACCAGACAGAGGTGGAGCTGGTTGAGGTACCAGCGGGTAGTGAAACCATCAGTTCACCAGAGGGACATCATTTCAAAGCTGCAGAGCTCAGTGATGACCGCAGGCTTGAAGCTCATCTGTGGATGAAAGTCTGCACCCAGACCTCTTGCCTGATGTGAAAGGGCTGTGCTGGTATGTGGGCAGGAGGATGAGAAGCCTCAGGAACCTGCACAGATCAGGGAGCGTGGAGAGGTCGACCATGAAGTATCTCTGCTGGACATTTACCAGCATGAAAGGTGGAATGGTATGTCTCCAAAAAGAGAAGCATGGCCTCCTCCAGCAGGTGATGGCTCAGCAGCTTATCGAGCTGGGTCTTGAACGTCTGCACAAAATATTCTGCCCAGCCGTTTGACACAGGGTGAAACGGTGCAGCATGGACAAGGGGAAATTCTGTTGGCAATACAGAATTGCTTAAACTCGGTAGAAGTAAACAGTGGATCGTTACCCATAACAATCATTTTGGGGTGGCCCTCGACAGCAAAGAGGCGCTGGAGAATTTTGGTAGTCAGCAGAAGTGGTGCTCATCATACAGGAGACATAAAGATATCCCGACCCAGAGTCAATCAGTATGACCCACAGGGAATCATGAAATAGCCCTGCAAAATCCAAATGGAGATGTTCCCATGGAAAATACTGGCACCAGGGTGCTGCCTGCCGTGTTTGACACGAGGGAGGTAATGTCTTTATCTAAACTGCATCACTAGAGGTGTCAGTGGGCCAACTGTTTCGTGAGGATGATGCCCCAATGGCCTGCTTGGAGTATGTCGAGGACACTGCGGCGCAATCGCGGGAGAGACCCTGGAGCGTCGTAATTCATTCCCTTTAAGTCTGACCTGGGCAGTTTCGACAAGAAAAGAAAGTCTGACGGGTGGAGGAGACGTGTATTTGTTCATGGAAGTACTCAAAAAGGCAGCTCTTAACGTGAGTAAATGAGATATCTCGAGGGGACTGCTAGGGTTCAATTGTTGAATTAAACGATACACCCGTGGACCGAATTTTGCTTGAAAAAAAAAGGGAAAAAAAAGATTTCGATTTTCGTCGTGGATCCCACCCGTTTGACACAAATTGACAGTGGTTCGACGGACATATCGAAAGTTGGAATCGTCGGTGGAGCCACATGCAGTGGTCAATTTATCTGCGATGGAATCCACTCTATGAGCTAACTCTTGCATCGCTGGCGAGTGAGAGCGAATTTCTGAACGCGTGTGCGTTGCCTGAATCTGCTGTAGAGTATCTACCAAGGAGTAAAGAAGCTCCTCGGAGTAGGCCATTCCATTCAAAAAAGAAAGTTTTATCCTAGTCGCCAATAAATGTAGTGTCCTGCGGTCAGCAGGAAAGAACTAAAAGTCAGTTTGAACACAGATTATTATAATTAAAGAAAAACGCCTTCTTGGAGTGCACTATGTGTTAAAGGCAAGAACAAACAGAAAAACACACACCTCTTGGCAAACCAGATAAGGAAACAAGTCAATGGAAGAAATACTGACCAAAATTTACTCTACAAAATACAAAATAAAACGGCTACTACAATGCTACGTCGAGTGAATACAATGCTAGGGCCAGTGTAAGTATTGGCCGGAGCTGTTCCTAGCGATTGGTAAACACTGCCGGTCTGACGGCCTAGGAGCGCTTATAAAGCCACCTCAGCTGAGTGCTACATCAGTCATATGAGTTCCAGTTGGTGCAACACTATTACATGTTGTCTGGTGGGCCGGCCTGTGTGGCCGAGCGGTTCTAGGCGCTTCAGTCTAGAACCGCGCGACCACTACGGTCGCAGGTTCGAATCTTGCCTCGGGCATGGAAGTGTGTGATGACCTTAGGTTAGTTAGGTTTAAGTAGTTCAAAGTTTTAGGGGACTGATGACCTCAGATGTTAAGTACCATAGTGCTCAGAGCCATTTGAACCATTTTTTGTTGTCTGGTGAAGTAGTTCCGTGTTTATTTGGAAAGTCTGTTATTGTTTCTGTCCGCTGGCGATGTTTCTCTCCACCATTCCTGAAAGGGGTCGGCAACCCATTTTGCGTGTCGGTTCTGTGGGCCCTCTAACAATAAGGGGCCGCTACGATTTCGCCAGTCTCATAGGTTCTACACACCGACTTGAATAACAGTTTGGTTGCCATGTCCTCCAATGATATCACAAATGACGTAATGCTATCTATACCTTCTGCCTTATTTGATCTTAAGTCTTCCAAAGATCTTCTAAATTCTGTGGATCCCTATCTCTTCCTGAGCGACCCCAAATTTTTCCTTCCCTCACGCCATCAGACAATTCCTCAGTCTGTTAGTGGCCTTCAGTGTAGTATGTCTACCTATCCCCTCTCTCCTCAACGATTAACAGTGGAATTCCCACTCTTGCTTTCGCTTACAGCGAAGGTTATTTTGACTTTTCTGCATGCAAAGAGAGTCCTTCCGATGACTGCTTATTTTTCGATTTCTTCAGATTTTTGCTGGAACCACTTCGCCTTCGCTTCCCTGCACATCCTATTATTTAATTCCGAAGGGAGTTATATTTTTGTACTTTCTTCTTTCATCGATCAGTTGCAATACTTTTTTGTTGCCCAAGATTTCTTCAGTTACCTTCCTTGGACTTATGTTTACCTGTTTAACATTGTTTTAGAGGTGTCCATTCCTCTTCAACTGAACTGCCTTCTGTGATATTCCGTACTACCCATAATGCCGTATCTACATCTTTAGCGAACTTCAAACACGTCTCATCCTTCCTCATTCCTTCAGTAACCAACTTCCTTCTACACTGATTCTTCCATACGAGTCTCTTCGTCATTACTGAATCGTGATACAAGACTTTATCTGCTCCTGGATACATCCAATATCTGATTTCGGAATCTCTGTCTGGCCATGATGCAATCCAGCTGGATTCTTCCGCGTCTCTGGGCGTTGTCCACGTATTCCTTATCGTCTTCTGATTCTTGAACTAAGTGTTCACTATTACTGGGTGATATTTATTGCAGAATTGAAACATCCTTCTCCCTTTCTCATTCCTGCTACCAAGCCCATATTCTCAGTAACCTCTTCTTCTACTCCTTTCACTACAACCGCATTCCACTCCCACATGACTATTATATTTTCATCTTTTTTATGTACTCAATTACTCATTGAGTATCCTCAAATACTTTCTATTTTTATTCATTTTCTGACTGCGACGTCAGCTTGTATACCTGAGCTTTATTTCCCACCGTTAGTTTGCTGTCGGTTCTAATAAGAACAGTCCTGTCAATGAACTGTTCACAGTAACTAACTTTCTGTCCTAACTCCCTGTTCAGAGAAGTCCTACTCCTGTTATACCATTTTCTGCTGCTGTTCGTTTTATCCTAAGTGGTGTCATCGTAAGATACCACTCGTGCGCTGCCATCCAACGCCCGGCAGAGCGAACGTCATCATCCCCGGACCCCTAAGGGTGGCACCAACGTAGCAGTAGTCTCTGGGAAGACTACATGACACCAGCGCCCTCTCCAGCGCTGCCATAAAGGACGCCGACGACAGCACTCGGGGGCCAGTTCGTCAGCACAGATCGTCTCCTCAGTTCCACAGCTCAGCTACATGGGACATCGGCTGCAACGTCATAGTTAAGTCTGAACAACCAGAAAGATAGCTTGTAGTTGAATCGACAAAGGTGTTCAGGGATAGGAAATGTTAATTAGGTTCTGCATGACTTCTTCTCAAAAGATAAATAAAAGTGTTGGATTACTCAATTATAGCACTATTTATTGATATTCTGTAGTATGCCCAGCTACCCTGGCGCTGTATGCTGCTTCCTAGTCTACGAATTACTGTTGTGGCCACCCGAGATACAGCACCCTATATCCGGTGGGTCAGAAATCCTTATCTTGTTTCTACTTCATTTCGCTTATCCACACTACATTTGCACTGAGTCTTAGAATTTCCCTTTTCATATTTTCTAGCTCCCAACCACGTTGAGACTTTTGATATTCCACGTCCCGACTCGCAGAATGTTACCCATCTAATTCTTATGGTCACATACCCCTTGGCAGTCCCATCCCGCAGACCCAAGTGGAGAACAAGTTCGGAATATTTTGTGAAGGGAGAAATTATTATGATACTTTCTCAGTTACAGGCTACATATCATGTGGCTATACCCTATGTGTCTTTAAGACAGTGATTTCTATTGCCTTCTGCATCCCTATGCCGTTGATCATTGCTGATTCTTCTGCTTTCCCACTGAAAGTACAAGAGAGTGCCCTGAACCTCTGTTCGCCCCTCTGCTGTATTTGACAAGTCCATTGGTAGTACGTGAGTCTCTTCTTATGCCGGAATTCTTCGGCCGCCATTACTAATGTTTTTTATTCTAAATTTAAGCACTAGCTAGGCTCGAACCCGGGCCCACGATGTTTTGATTACTGGTCATAGACGCTATCCATTTTTTATTAGTTTTTACATTTCTTCAGTTTGATCGTCATTGTTCACGCCATTTGGTTTATTTCGTACTGTGGGATACATGGGGCGCATCCAGGGAAGACGCAAATGGTCTGAAGGTGTTAATTCGGCTAGAGTACCGAGTGGATCCTCGGAGAGTAGGAAAAGAAGTGTTGTCGGAGTGGCCGAGCGGTTTGAGGCACCATGTCTAGGATTACGCGGCCCCTCCCGCCGGAGGTTGAAGTCCTCCCTCGGGCATGAGTATGTTATTCTTAGCGTACGTTATTTTAAGTCAGTTTAAGTAGTGTGTAAGTCGAGGGACCGATGACCTCAGCAATTTGGTCCCTCCCGAATTCACACATATTTGAACATTTTTGGTTGTCGGCTCAGGAGCCAGTAGCCAAGAGCGAGCTCGTTTGGGCCTGGCACTCTGTTCCCTCATAACAAGGCCTCAAGCTAGCAATTTCCTACGCTTCCGTTGGTCAAGGACTCCTGGCGACGATCGCAAGGCGTCCGTTCATCAGAAATCCCTAAGCGTGAGAAATATGCTGGTCCAGCAGCATGGGCTGGCACTGTGAACGAGCCGTGGGAGCAATCTCCCAGCAAACAGCACCCTTAACCAAGGACATCAATTTTTTTTAAAAAGTTTTAATAAATTATCTCGATTTTCTCCAAATGGGTTGCCACCTGCGCCTGCTCCTTCTGCAGGACTGAACTGTAAAGCTTACAAAAGTTATGGTTTCTTAAATGCTCCCGTGGGCAGACTGTGCTATTATGGGGCTCTAAAATACTAAGTCAGGGCAACTAATTATATATATTAAGATGGCATCTGTTCTTTCGGACATGTCCGAAACAACAGATACCATATCTATCGCGGAAACTCACCAAAGACATCCACAGGATCTTGGAAGACATCTGGAAGACCATGAAAATTCCTGACGACTGGAAAACTGCCCTGATACACCCACTACACAAAAAAGGTGACAGGACTGACCCGAACAACTACAGAGGAATATCCCTACTACCGGTCACATACAAGATCCTCTCTAAAGCTTTACTGAACAGACTACAATGCCAGACCGACCACTTGATTGGGGAATACCAAGCAGGCTTCCGTAAAGGGCGGTCTTGTGCGGAACAAATTTGGAACCTCAAAATGATTTTACAATACAAACAGAACCGGATCATTACCTTTGTCGACTTAAAAAAGGCGTACGACTCTATCGACCGGAAAACTCTCTTCAAAATTCTAGCAGAATACAAAGTAGACAACAAAACACAGGCTATCATAGAGCAAACTTTAACCAACACGACCTCCAAAGTAAAGTTCTGTGGGGAACTATCAGAGCCCTTTGAAATTCGCACAGGTGTCCGACAAGGCGATGGCCTCTCACCTCTCCTTTTCGATCTGGTGTTAGATAAGGTCATAAAAGAATGGGAAACATCACAACAGGGGATAACCTTAGGAAACCTACAGATTAAATGCCTGGCTTTTGCAGACGATTTGGCGATTGTCACGAAAGGTATAAATGAAACAAAAGACGCTATTGAAAAACTGCACGAAATCGCTTCCAAAACTGGCCTACAGATCTCTTACGAAAAGACATAGTTTATGAGCACAAAGAAACTCTCATCTCTGAACACAAAGTATGGCACGATTTACAATACGGCAAACTTCAAATACATCGGTGAAACACTAAAAATGAGTGGACATAACAGAGACTCAAACGAAGAAAAAAAAACTAAACTGGACAAGGCATACAAAGTAGTGTGGAATCATTACAACAAGAAGTCTATCTCACAAAAAGCCAAATTACGCCATAACGACACGGTGGTGCTCCCCGAGGCACTGTATGCATCAGAGACCACACTAATCCTAGGGCATACACGTATCAGACAATTAGAAAAAGTAGAACGGAAAATACTTAGGAAAATATTTGGCGCATCTAACAAGAATGTAATATGGATCAAGAAACCTACAGAGGAACTGTACAAACATACGGAGACAATCACAGAAAAGATTAGAAGACGCAGACTACAATTCTATACAGAATGCCATCACACAGGCTGACCAAACAGATCTTTGACTGGGTGACCACTAGAAACAACAAATGGGTGGCAGGGGTACAAAACGACCTGAACCAACTCAGCATAACAGCAGACACAATAAACGACAGAATAAAATTCAGAAACATCATTAAGAAAAGTAAACTACATGAGATACAATGTGACAAACGAACAGGCATAAAATGGACCGAAGAAAGCAAGCAAGATCACAGCCAGAAGATGAAAGAAATATGGGCAACCAAAAAGGCAATCAAGATGAAGCCGAAGACACAAAGTCGACGAGAAGCATGGACAGAGGACTGGAAACAGAACACAGCGAGCGAATGAGGGAAGTTTGGGCAGCAAGGAAGGCATCAAAAGGAACTAGCCATGTAGTTTAGTCCAAATGCGCTCTTTAAGGGCAAAACACCAATATATATCTCACTGGCCACTTGACCATCTTCTTCTGTGCGAATGCACAAACAGTGCCCGGACTCTTACGGGAATCGGCAAGGCGCTGCTAGTAATGAGTATAATGGGCGGGGGCACTACGAATGTAGTGCGGGACAATACGTCGATAATGCGGGTTTCGCGGTAGGCGTGCCAGCGATAAATCCCTGCAGTCGCGCTATGCTCTGTGTCCTCGATGGCTCGGATGGATACAGTGTCTGCCATGTAAGCAGGAGATCCCGCGTTCGAGTACCGGTCGGGGCACACATTGTCATATCTATCCCCGTTGACGTATGTCAACGCCTGTAAGCAGCTAAGGGTGTTCACTTCATTGTAAGGGCAACTATTGACTGACTGCAAATAATTTTGTTTTGAGGGTCACACCCCGATTGTCACAGCCTAGTTATGTCCCTGAGTTGAATATTAACTGAGGGAATAAACATTTGTTAACACAATAATCAGAACTGCACTCTTACAAGAGGACTGGCAAAAGAGGAAATTAGTTTGCTATCGCACCTTCTTTATCACACTTACGTAGACCGGGCTTCGGGATATTGCATGGTCTGCAATGAAACACTTCCTGTTTTACGGCCGATCACACACGCGTATAATATTTTATGCCTGAATTTGAAATGTTAATATTTGTAGTGGTGGAAAACAAATAAATTGATAGGCTGTAATTAATTTCACTGGAAAGAATTTATAGATTTGTGCTGTCGTACTCTATCGACACCACACGCTTCGTCCAGAGGTTGGCAGTCAATTCGCAGCCGGCTCGTAGACAGCCTCTACTGTATGCGCGAAGAGCGCTCACAATGAATCGACTTACGGAGATGCCGCACCAACACCAGCCAGTCTACTCGGTGAAGTTCCTTTGGAGCCTTCGCAGCCTTTATTGCCATATGCCCTGTCGGCTATCGCTCAGATATAGATCACACACAAACATGGTGGACCACTATACAAATTCTGTTGATGAGTAACGCGGAGCCGCGCGGAGGGGCCGCATGGTCAAAGGCGCCATGTCACGGATTTCTCGGCCCCTCACTCCCTCGGGCATGGGTGTGTGTGTTGTTCTTGGCATACGTTAGTTTAAGTAGTGTGTAAGTCGAGGGACCGATGACCTCAGCAGTTTGGTCCCTTAGAAATCCACACACATTTGAACATTTTAACTCGGATAAATGTTGGAAGCGGCCGCCGCGAGGTGTGTCGTAAATGCGAGATACTCTCACGACAGCTGATTTTAAATGACGAATCATTAAAGTGCGGAAAACAAAGCGTTTTGTAGCCCTGAATTTAAACTTATGTACTAAGCTTACCTCAACGTCGTGACGTGCAATGTATCCGAGAAAACGGCGCTCAAACATTGCGGCAGAACATAAATCACGATAACTTATTCACGGCAATGAAAGCTATCCGCTATGAGCAAACTCAAGACAGAAAAGAAATTGGTTTCAGTTGTAAAATCAAACTATAATTTCTTGCTATCACTGGTTACCTGAAACGATCCTGACACTGGCTACACCAGCTGCTGCGTTACCAACTGATGAGCAGCCCTCATTAGCACTTGTTTGCACATTAAAGGCAAGTTTAAACCGCAAGAACAGTGACAGGAAAAAAGAGCAAATAAAAACGTCAGTAAGATGATGAAAATGATGCGGCAAAGTATTAGGAAAAAAACTTACATTTAAACCAATTAACTGAATAGAATTAATGAATAAACTCTTTTGATTAACTTTAGAAATAAGAAAATCCGCTATACTGAATTTGACAAAATTCGAACGTAAGACCTTCCCCACGATAGACTAATACGCTAACGACAACACTATGCCACAACATTGAGTTGTAGAGATATATTTACAACTGTGGTGACTCGGTCGCAACGACGAATTGAAGCTTTAAAAAACCGATCTCTGTGATTATGGTAGCTAGATACACTATGTGATCAAAAGTATGCGGACACCTTGCTAAAAATACTTACAAGTTCGTGCTGACCTCCATCGGTAATGCTGGAATTCAATATGGTTTGGCTCACCCTTAGCCTTGATGACAGCTTTCACTCTCGCAGACTTACGTTCAGTCAGATGCTGGATTGTTTCTTGCGGAGTGGGAGCCCATTCTTCACGGAATGCTGCACTGGGGAGAGGTATCGATGTCGGTCGGTGAGGCCTGGCACGAAGTCGGCGTTCCAAAACATCCCAAAGGTGTTCTATAGAATTCAGGTCAGGACTCTGTGCAGGCCAGTCCATTACAGGGATGTTATTGTCATGTAGCCACTCCACCACAGGCCGTGCCTTATGAATAGTTGCTCGATCGGGTTGAAAGATGCAATCGCCATCCCCAAATTGCTCTTCAACAGTGGGAAGCAAGAAGGTGCTTGAAACATTAATGTAAGCCTCTGCTTTGATAGTGCCACGCAAAAGAACAAGGGGCGTTTTGTGTTAGCAGAAGAGCCAACACCGTGTTACGAGTGGAGGCCGAAATGCACGCGTGTTAGCTCGTGCAGGCTGGCGTGAAGAGAGAAGAACTATCCTGTCGTGAGGTCTGGAACATGACAAGGAATGAGAATTCAAAAGCGGACGTAATTAGTTCGATGCTTCACTTCAATTCATTAATGATGAATGTCGCTCTTGACGGTACATGATTCACAATATTATCTGTTCAGAATACATGCTTGAAGTAATTATAGTAACTGAATATGGCGCCTTGCTTGGTCGTAGCAAATGACGTAGCTAAAGGCTATGCGTAACTGTCGTCTCTGCAAATCAGAGAGTATGTAGGCAGTGAACCATCGCTAGCAAAGTCGGCTGTACAACTGGGCGAGTGCTAGGAAGTCTCTCTAGACTAGACCTGCCGTGTGGCGGCGCTCGGTCTGCAATCACTGATAGTGGCGACACGCGGGTCCGACGTATACTAACGGACCGCGGCCGATTTAAAGGCTTCCACCTAGCAAGTGTGGTGTCTGGCGGTGACACCACAGGGTGCAAGCCCCCTCGATTAGAAACACGACCACACAATAACATCACCGCCTCCGAATTTTACTGTTGGCACTACATGAGCTGGCAGATGACGTTCACCAGGCATTCGCCGTATCCACACCCTGATATCGAGTCGCCACACTCTGTACCGTGATTCGTCACTCTACCTAACGTTTTTCCACTATTCAGTCGCCGAATGTTTACGCTTCTTACACCAAGCGAGGCGTCGTTGGGCATTTACCGGCGTGATGTGTGGCTTATGAGCAGCCGCTCAACCATGAAATCCAAGTTTTCTCGCCTCCCGCTTAACTGTTACAGTACTTGCTGTGAATCCTGATGCAGACTGGAATCCCTGTGTGATGGTCTGGATAGATATCTGCCTATTCCATATTATGACCCTCTTCATCAGTCGGCGGTCTCTGTTAGTCAACAGACGAGGTCGGCCTGTACTGATCAGGAGTGTGGAAATCTCGCTTACAGACTTATGACCCAAATGACACCCAATCACCTGATCACATTCGAAGCCCCTGAACTTGCAGAAAAAAGTCATGACCTTACATACATACTACATGCGCTTCTAATTGTTTTGCTTTCTGTCTCAGTAATCACATGTTTTTCGGCATCCAGCCCTGGACCGAGCCAACAGTTTTAACCATACCTATGTAATCCCCAGATAGGATTAAGTTGCAGTGGCATGAATCAACCATCAGTCAAAGACTTAAGAACGCTGCAGTGAAATGCAAATCCATTTAATCTCTCGTAGAAACGTATTTAAATTATTCTTATTCCAAAATCAATGTTAAATGTTGCCCATTATTTCAATAAATTCAGTTCCAGCTGTCAAGGTAGAACATTCTAGGTTCGTACCTAGCGGTCTTATCGCAGACCATATCTCAGTACGTCGTAATCACACCGTGACCCAACTCCAGCTCCCCTGCAACTGCCCTTAGGAAATTGCCCTTTCGTTAAAACATTTTCAGAGGCATGAAATGCACTTAAATGACACAAAAAGTATATCTCGGTACATTAGTCTATAAATGTCCTACATGTACTACATTCTGTTGCTCGCTTGTATGATGGTGATTGAATTGTGTGCCGAACTGTGTATTTGCGAATCCAGCTTCCTCTACGTGTCTGAAGTACGTGCTTCCAGAACAGGACGTTTATATCACATGAATCGTCGTTAGAAGAGCTTCAAAACGGTACATATGTCTTCTGAAGTCAAACTTTCCTTCTCTCGAAGACATCGCCGTCCATATATTACTTGAATCTTCACCATTTCTTCAGTCTCAGCCGGAGTCTACATTACTGCCTGGTCACCCTACCGTAGAGTATAGAGATTTACATTCAGCCACGATTTCGTCAGATCGTTGTCCATGCAGACCTGTCAAACTCTGTCGGCGGAGCCTTGGACTTTCCATTGACGGAATGCCACGGCAACGCTCCCACTCTCCTATTGCGCCGTTCTCACGTGTAATGTCACAAAGCGGCCGTGAGAAAGAGAATGATACGCCAACAAGGCAGAGCATGAAGTGTTTGTAGACTAAATGTGGTAATGGACCTAGAAAATATGAAAAGAGTAATAACAAAGTTCAAAATGGATGCAGAGGTGTCAGTGAAACGAAACAGAAAGAGGAAGACATTTGGTTAGACTAACAGTGTGTGATAAAAACAGCATCAGAAAAAAGTATAACAGGAGTAGGTTTCATTATAAGCAGAAAGGTAGGTCAAAGCGTTAGTTGTTGTGAACAACTCAGTTCAGAAATGCGGACATTACAAGACAGAATGTGTATATGAGGTCATTAACGGATAATTCTGCGTGTAAAGGGACATGAAAATACAGTACTCATGACGAACCAGAGGAATAGGATACAGAGACACAGAGAAATACTGGTTCGGCAGTAGTGATATGAGTTGGATTGCTTCATTGTGAGACAAGGATTCCGATGTCAGGTTCTAGACTGTAATACATTCTCAGGAGCATTTGTAGACTCAAATCATAATTTAGAATTAATGAAGAGTAAACTGGAGAATAAGAGAAAATGAAGTAGTATCAACACGCCAGGGAGTGGAATATCGGAATATTTAGGAATGGTTTTGTGGGTTCGAATTTCTTTGATGCTACAGATAGGCAGAAGACAGTGGATCTGAGATGGAATGGACAAATCTAAAAGATTATCGCAGACATTCCACCGCCCAATATATAGTCATAATAAAGGTAACTGCGAAGAAATTGTGGGTAATAGAAGAAATATTTCATCTGGTCAATAGAAGAAAAAATAATTCAGTAAAATAAAGAGACGTAGCAAAAAGTTCCTTAAAAACAAAGTAAATTGAAAAAAACGGGGAATTAAGGCGAAAATATTGTAGAAAAAAGTACAGAAATCGTAACAGAAATGAACGTCGGAAGGACAAATTCATCGCATAGAAAACTCGAAATACTTTCGGAGAACTCACTGTTAAACGCGGAAGAGAGGATAGGCATAAAGAGTATGAAGGTCACTACGAAGGGCGGGGTCTGTCTGGCAACCAATGGAAGACAAAATCCGAGGCGAAATGCTTGTCCACTTGCAGGATACAGGGCGTCCAGTATTAGAGAGATTGACAGAAGTTTGAAAGACTTAGGACAAAAAAGGCAGAAATGGCATAAATTTCCTTCGGAATATTTGGAATAATTGTAGAAAATGGTAACAACACACCCATCGATGGGATGGAGACCATAATGGAGTTGCCCCGTTACATCTTTGAGTTACAATGGTGGCAATGGCATATAGAAAAAAAACTGTAATTAACTGGATATTTTTAGGATATCCAGATTCTCGCACCATTATAGCGAAAGTGGTAAATAAAGGAATGGTCTGGGAAACACCGAATGATAACACAATAACTTACAGTTGCTTCAATAAAACTTTCAGCGCAACAATTTCGAGAAGGGAGCAGTGGAAGAATGAACCACAATACCGTTAGGAAACATAATCCGGTTTACCGATGGGTCGAAAACAGACGAAGGTTACAGCTCAGATTAGAGAGAGGGAAGCTGGCCACAGTATACCAGGAGGAAATATCCGATATCAGAGTGTATGCAGAGGAGAATTTGCTTAGGTGCTACAATGATCGTGGCAACTACATTTATTCAGATAGCCAAACACCTCTGAAATCTGTATCTGCCCTTGCAATGAGATCAAAGATCGTTGCAGAATGCCATGAAGCCCTTGGGTGACTAGGGGAAACTAGCAGGTTAAACCTACTGTGGGTCTCACGAATTAGTAGCATCGAACAAGCTGATAGGCTGGCCAGGAAAGGTTTGATGACGCCATTTATTGGCAGGGAAGAGCCGGATGAGACCGCACTTCTTCTGATCTTCCAATGTGAATCGTTGGAGGGCAAAAAGACAATATTCGTTATATCCTGAAGGAATTGTGTGTAGTAAGGAATTAGTAAAGGGTCTATTACTACTCTTTAAGTGATTCGCTTGACTTTACTAGAATCACAGACAGCGAAACCACACAGCAAACTCAAATGAAATAACATGGTAACAAAAAAATTTCAAGTTTTTGTGTAAAATCTATGAGACTGGAAACGTCATGCAGGATCTCATGGCGCTTGGAACGGTCAGTCACGGCACAAATGGACTCTCTGAGGAGCTGGCTTGTCAGTTAGATTTCAGTAAATAATAATTAGATGACGGTGATCTTACGAATGACTATTTTAGCAACTGAATTGGATTGATTTGGGGGAGGGGACCAAACATTGAGGTCATTGGTCCCATCCGATTAGGGAAGAATGGGGAAGGAAATCGGCCGTGCCCTTTCAAAGGAATCATCGCGACATTTTCCCGAAGCGATTTAGGGAAATCACGGAAAATCTAAATTAGGATGACCGGACTTGGGTTTGAACCGTCGTCCACCCGTATTCGAGTCCATTGTCCTAACCATTGGGCCAGATTGCCCGGTTTGGCATGCTAGTCAGAACTGGATCGTAATGGAATCATACTGCAAAAGTAGTAGTACACGAGAGTCCGGAGACTCTCAGAAAAGAAAAGAAAAAATCGAATGTCTTTGAAAATAAACATCGGACTAGAATTAAACCCAGCAAAGTCTGAAAAGGGAATCAGAATAACATGAAGTAGATTGAAGTCATCACGGGATCGGATCAGCAGCGAAGTCAAATTCAGATCAAATCATGACTACCTATTCTTGAGGTAAAATTCCAACACAAAGTCTCTCGAAAGAATCGTCAAGAAGTTTCACTTCTCACTGAGTGCCTCCACCAAAAAAACTCCACTCATTGCCATCACTGAATTTCATCGCTCCACAGAATGTGTCTCCACTCACCGGTTGGTCGGCTTTTATCCAAGTCTTCCCACTCTCCAGTTTGCAGAGCGCTGAAAATTTGTCGTCGCATCTACCATTGGCCGACTACGTATCACTTCTGTACAATAGATGATTCCTCCTAGGCAGTTCTCTTCCTCTTGATTCCTTGTTCCAAGATGCTTACTTACTGCTGAACTCTGTCAAAAGTCAATAAAATATTTCATTTGCACCCAGTTGTTGTGGACGGTTTTTCACACACTTCACCCAGCAAGCATTCTCACCGTCTTGCCCGGCGCAATGACTGCTGATGGCTTGTCGCAAACAAGTTTATCCCATAGAGAAGCCATCAGATGGTTCCACGGTGGGCGCTCACTTGCAGGAAGGTTAGTTCCGCTCACATGTTTCTCACGGAGGCGCAGGTTTAGGGACAATAGGTGCTTTCCTAGCGCAGAAATCCGGCTGGCGATGAATACCCTCAGTCATCCATAAGCCTTTCTCAGTCAGGTGCCTCTAGTCGAAAACGGTGCTCTTCTCGGAAAATACACATTGCCCATCACTCGCGTTTGGTGAAAGGATTTCCACAGACTACTAACAAGCTCTTATCAGTTCTTTTGTGTGTAATGCCGGTACATGCCAATCACAATCTTTCTGTTTATACTTTGGCATTAATTGATGTACGTATACAGTCGATTCTGCGAGGCATATGTGTTACAGTAAACTCAGATGGACCGTTCATCCGCAGTCGTTATGACAGTTGGTAAAACTTCTTATTGTACCCTACCTGTTAAAAAATCGTAGTATGTGAACCACTCCACGATCTATCCTTTTCATCCAAGGCTGTGAATCGTGAATAAGAGAACCAGTATGTATAAAGTCCCCTGTCCGTGTTACGAGCGCTACACAAGTTAAGCTTGGTGATGGGGCTGCCGTATCACAGCTTCCAACATCGCTGAGTAATATTTCGAATTGAAATTCCTAGACAGACTGCCAATCCCACGCTTCAAAATCTACCTGCCCTGAAGAGATGTCTTCCGCCTCTTCCATCGTTGGAATGTTGTATAACATTCTCTTTCGTCATCTGAGCCGTTGACGAACTCTTCAATAGAGAATTAAAATGAAACACACCGTCGGGCCTCGCAACCTAGTACCTTCGAGGTCGGAAAAACAAGAGTTGGCAAAAGAGGCCTATAGGAAAGAAAACAGAAGATGGCTGACCCAAGTAAGTGGAATATATGTCACACGCAGCTAAGGTCCATGTGGTTGCTGTCCATTTTCTCCAAAGAAGATAAGTTTTAAACTCATGAAAGATGTAAACAGAACAAAGAAAAATAATGCCGAACTGAATAAACACACATCAAAAAAAGTTTTGCATCACCCCAGTTCCCAGAACTCCTGAAGATGGTCGCTGACTGTGTATATTGTTTCACAGACGCAGTCCCTTTGACTGTTCAGAGATGTCAATGAACCCGCCGAAAGAAGTAAACAACCATGCATGAGCAGAGCCTATTAGACGGAGGGGGTCCGACAGCCGATCAGTTCTACTCATTCCACCAGGAAGGAGGTACACTGCTCGTGTTGTCCGTAGTTCAACCATCCATAGACGGTGAATACCGCGGTTCGATCGCCTCCGCATTGTCACTTTGTGCCAGGAAGGGAAGGGAAGTGCCCAAGCGTCTCGGAGTGAACCACTGCGATGTTGTTCAGACATGGAGGAGATACAGAGAGTCAGGAGCTGTCGATGAAATGCCTCGCTCAGGCCACCCATGGGCTACTAATGCAGTGGATAACCGCTACCTACGGATTGTGGCTCGAAGGAACCCTGACAGCAATATCACCATGTTGAATAACGCTTTTCGTGTAGCCACAGGACGTCATGTTACGACTCAAACCGTGCGCAATAGGCTGCATGATGCACAACTTCACTCCCGACGTCCATGGCGAGGTCCACCTCGGCAACCACACCACCATGCAGCGCGGTACAGATGGGCCCAACAACATGACCGCTCAGGATTTGCATCCCATTCTCTTCACCGATGAGTGTCGCATATGCCTTCAATCAGACAATCCTCGGAAACGTGGTTGGAGGCAACCCGGTCAGGCTGAACGTCTTAGACACACTGTCCAGCGAGTGCAGCAAAGTGGACTTCCCGTGCTGTTTTGGGGTGGCATTATGTGGGGCCGACGTACGCCACTGATAGTCATGGAAGGCGCCATAACGACTGTACGATACGTGAATGCCATCCTCCGACCGATAGTGCAACAATATCGGCAGCATATTAGCAAGGCATTCGTTTTCATGAACGACAATTCGCGCCCACATCGTGCACATCTTGTGAATGGCTTCCTTCAGGATGACGACATCGTTCGACTAGAGCGGCCAGCATGTTCTCCAAATATGAACCCTATAGAACATGCCTGGGATAGATTTAAAAGGGATGTTTATGGACGACGTGACTCACCAACCACTCTGACGTATCTACGCCGAATCCCCCTTGAGGAGTGGGACAATCTGGACCAACTGTGCCTTGATGAACTTGTGTGTAGTATGTCACGACGAATACAAGCATGCATTAATGCAAGAGGACGTGCTACTGGATATCAGAGGTACTGGTGTCTACAGCAGCATGGACCACCACCTCTGAATGTATCGCTGTATGGTGGTACAACATGCAATGTGTGGTTTTCATGAGCAATAAAATGGGCGGAAATGATGTTTATGTTGATCTCTGTTCCAATTTTCTCTACAAGTTCGGGAGGTGATGCAAAACTTTTTTTGATCTGTGTAGTTAGCTAAGACCAGTGAAAAGGAGTGTATAAAAAATATGGCAAAAAGAAGATCCAGACTTGAAGGAAGAGGAGATCACATTACATAGTAGTACCGTTGATCCAGTCACAATAGAAGAACTGCAAGTAGTTTTAAAAAGTATGAAAAACCTGAAAGAATGTGAGCCTGGTGATATTAATATGGAACTTTTAAATATTCCTATAGCTTTCGTGCTATTACACTGCGTA
This sequence comes from Schistocerca gregaria, assembly GCF_023897955.1. Taxonomy (NCBI): domain Eukaryota; kingdom Metazoa; phylum Arthropoda; class Insecta; order Orthoptera; family Acrididae; genus Schistocerca; species Schistocerca gregaria. The sequence goes on from NC_064924.1 coordinate 366,442,150, forward strand.
ACATAAATAAAGAATCACTTTTTCGGAACTGTTTCCCATTGCGGCGTATGAGTTTGAAATTTGGCTCGTGGTGCCTACATCCTTCCTGTGTAATGGTGAAAAACCGTGGTGCCCTACGATATCATCCTCGGGCTAGATGACACTTCAAACAGCAACGTGTCAATACATTTGAAATAAAGGTCAGAACTCAGAAGTTCATGTGAGGTTAATCGTATCACATTGGCACCGAAGTTCCCTACAGTTACGTCCAACGCCACCGTCGACGTATCACGCGCTGGGAAGCCTCTTATCCACATTTCATTCCTTCCTTTTGATGCCTCTACGATGGAGATCAGAACCCAAATGCCCTGCTTTGAAATCACGTGGTTTCTTATGGCTGGCCGAGGAAAACATCTGAGACACGCTGCCACTTAGAGTCGCCACGAACTTCCCTTTAGGGGTGTCATAAAGGGAGTCAAAGAAGCCACTTCCCTTGGGGCGAGGATCCCCACGTATTTCAGGATCGTAAACGACAGTTTTCAGTGTGATGAGCAACAGGGCAAAGTTTTTGACAATCTTTGATTTTGCGGGCACCTTTCTCTGAAGTCATCACAGCCCAACAAGCCCAGTGAACGTGATAGTAGTCCTCTGAAGTGCAGTGCGACGGCAATTTTTCTAGGGATGGTTCATAACCTTATGCTTTTCAGTCCTCCTATTTCGTGTCTTTCTGTGGCGTGATCACATGCATGAATAAAGCGACAAATGATCATATAAATTTGGTCGCCGGTCAAGCAGATGCCAGACTGAGATTCATTGGAAGAATCCTAAGGAAATGCAATCCGATAACAAAGGAAGTAGGTTACAGTACGCTTGTTCGCCCACTGCTTGAATACTGCTCAGCAGTGTGGGATCCGTACCAGATAGGGTTGTTAGAAGAGATAGAGAAGATCCAACGGAGAGCAGCGCACTTCGTTACAGGATCATTTAGTAATCGCGAAAGCGTTACGGAGATGATAGATAAACTCCAGTGGAAGACTCTGTACAAGAGACGCTCAGTAGCTCGGTAGGGGTTTTTGTTAAAGTTTCGAGAACATACCTTCACCGAAGAGTCAAGTAGTATATTGCACCATCCTACGTATATCTCGCGAAAAGACCATGAGGATAAAATCAGAGAGATTAGAGCCCACACAGAAGCATACCGACCATCCTCCTTTCCACGAATAATACGAGACTGAAATAGAAGGGAGAACCGATGGAGGTACTCAGGGTACCATCCGCCACACACCGTCAGGTGGCTTGCGGAGTATGGATGTAGATGTAGATGTAGAAGGTTCCTCTTCCCTCCCCCCCCCCCCCCTCCAGTCCCGCAACACTCTCGGTATCACCCACCCGCCTTCAAAAATGTAACTGAGCAAAGATTCCTTGACTCTCTGTGCTTGCAGATAGACAACCACTTCGACACCCTTCCGATACCGGATGGCTCACTAGCAGGCGCAAGGGCTCTTTGTCACGGGTTCTGCTTGTACAGGTACATTTATAAGGTGCTCAACATATGTAGGCGGTCGGTAGAGGTTCCACCTCTAACATCTGAGTAAAAACTGCCGTCTTACTGCACTCCAAAGGGGTGCGCTCACGTTCGTTGGGGTTATTGGCCGACAACGTGCTTAGAGAAGAGTGGAATCGTCACAGGAATACCAGCAGTGTCAAAGGCTGTGAATAATTTCTCCCTGTTGCTCGTCACACTGCGAACTGTTGTTTCCCACCACAAAATGTATGAGAATCAACGCCCTAGGCAAGGGGTGCATAGTAGTGGAGTACGCCACAATCGGAGGCAATTAGAGTGTTTCGAAAAAGTAACCCTTTAACTGTGTTACACAATGTAGATTATTACGTTTATTTAATGCATTTTGGCACTGGTGTTAATTCTCAGACTATTGAAAAATATAGGAATTTATATCATTTTTCTTGAAAGGTCAAAGAAACAATTGTGGAAATTGTAAAGGACTTAACCTGCTAAATAAGTCTATAAAATTTTTGCAAAAATAAACTGTAACCTATAAGAACCGTAACAGAGACTCTCCTATTAGAAGAACAACGTGAGTTTGCCAGCCGCTGTGGCCGAGCGGTTCTAGGCGCTTCAGTCCAGAACCGCGCTGCTGCTGCGCTCGCACGTTCGAATCCTGCCTCGGGCTTGGATTTGTGTGATGTCCTGACGCCCTCAGATGTTAAGTCCCGTAGTGCTTAGAGCCGGCCGGCTACAGTCTGGAGCCGAGCGACCCCTACGGTGGCAGGTTCGAATCCTGCCTTGGTCATGGATGTGTATGATGTTCTTAGGTTAATTAGGTTTAATTAGTTCTAAGTTCTAGACGACTGATGACCTCAGAAGTTAAGTCGCATAGTGCTCAGAGCCATTTGAACATCCATGCCCGAGGCAGGAGTCGAACCTGCGACCGTAGCGGTCTCGTGGTTCCAGACTGAAGCGCCTTGAACCGCTCGGCCACCACGGCCGGCTCACTGCTCTCCGGCCCGTTAGACCTGGACCCGGCATCGCTGCCGCTGTCATCGCCCCGGAAGACGCTCCCAGGAATGAACGTGTATCCTGAGCAGCGTTTCCGGGAGGAGATCCCTGTGCCGTTGCAAGCCAGATGGCGGGGTACGGATGGGAGCGCCAGCCTCCACAGCTACAGCTCCCTGCTCGTCACCCCCACCCCCCCTCCTCCGGTTGCCGTTCACATCTCCAGTACCCAGCAACGATTCGGTGTTTCGGGAGTAGAGAGGAATGTGCTGGCGTACGCCTTCACCAGCACATCGGTCAGCACTAGGAAACATTGTATAGCAGGCTCTGTACTAGGGCGCCGCCGCGTCGGACCGAACTGTCTCAATCTCAGTAAGTCGCATCGGGACTCAGTTCGCATTGAACCCAAATACGTCGCACTGTGCTCTAGTCTTCCGCAGTGATTGTCGACGCCTCGAACATTGGCTAGCTGTGGAGAATGTTAGTCATTATTTATAGTTGCGATATGGACACGGACAAGATTCGAGAATTAGTACATGTTATTTGACTGCTGTCAATCACAGAACATCAGACTGGACATAACTGAAATACTCAATTGGTTCCAGTGATAAAGTGTAATTAACCACGCGTGCATTTTGTGTTGTAGTGAGAGGAAACCGGACACACACTTATTATACCACCCTCTCCTCATCCAGCCAGGATCCACAAAACATTACAAGAGGCACAGCCACAATAAATACATGCTCACTAGACTGGCTAGGGTACTCCCTAGTGTCAGAACAATGGCAGGTAACCTCCTCTAATCGACACAATTCACATAGCTAGAGGAAGAAAAATATTACTGATCTGAAAGACTCTTGAAGATAGACGTAAACTATCTCGATTAAGTCTGTCAACAAAATTTCAAGAAGCGGCTTTAAATGATTACTCTAGGAACGTCAGGCGCGTAATGGGGCCCCTTAGGGATGTGACAGCAAGAGAGTGGAAGAAAACCAATGTGCACTACGTGTGCATACCGGGGGGAGTCATTCCAGATGTGGGAAGCGTCTTTCCGGAGGCCATGAAGGGTACAGGGTGCACCCATCTGCAGGTGGTCGCTCATGTCGGCAACAATGACGTGTGTCGCTATGGATCGGAGGAAATCCTCTCTGGCTTCCGGCGGCTATCTGATTTGGTGAAGACTGCCAGTCTCGCTAGCGGGATGAAAGCAGAGCACACCATCTGCAGCATCGTCGACAGGACTGACTGCAGTCCTTTGGTGCAGAGCCGAGTGAAGGGTCTGAATCAGAGGCTGAAACGGTTCTGCGACCGTGTGGGCTGCAGATTCCTGGACTTGCGCCATAGGGTGGTGGGGTTTCGGGTTCCTCTGGAGAGATCAGGAGTCCACTACACGCAACAAGCGGCTACACGGGTAGCAGGGGTTGTGTGGCGTGGGCTGGGCGGTTTTTTAGGTTAGATGGCCTCGGGCAAGTACAGAAAGGGCAACAGCCTCAAAGGGTGCGGGACAAAGCCAGGACATGCGGGGACCAAGCAGCAATCGGTATTGTAATTGTAAACTGTGGAAGCTGCATTGGTAAAGTACCGGAACTTCAAGCGCTAATAGAAAGCACCGAAGCTGAAATCGTTATTGGTACAGAAAGCTGGCTGAAGCCAGAGATAAATTCTGCCGAAATTTTGACAAAGGCACAGACGGTGTTTCGAGAGGATAGATTGCATGCAACCGGTGGTGGCGTGTTTGTCGCTGTTAATAGTAGTTTATCCTGTAGTGAAATAGAAGTGGATAGTTCCTGTGAATTATTATGGGTGGAGGTTACACTCAACAACCGAGCTAAGTTAATAATTGGCTCCTTTTACCGACCTCCCGACTCAGCAGCATTATTGGCAGAACAACTGAGATAAAAAAAAAATGGCTCTGAGCACTATGGGACTCAACTGCTGTGGTCATCAGTCCCCTAGAACTTAGAACTACTTAAACCTAACTAACCTAAGGACATCACATACATCCATGCCAGAGGCAGGATTCGAACCTGCGACCGTAGCAGACGCACGGTTCCGGACTGCGCGCCTAGAACCGCGAGACCACCGCGGCCGGCACTGAGAGAAAATCTGGAATACATTTCACATAAATTTTCTCTGCATGTTATAGTCTTAGGTGGAGATTTCAATTTACCTGATATAGACTAGGACACTAGGATGTTTAGGGCGGGTGGTAGAGAGGGAGCATCGAGTGACATTATACTGAGTGCACTATCCGAAAATTACCTCGAACAATTAAACAGAGAACCGACTCGTGGAGATAACATCTTGGACCTACTGATAACAAACAGACCCCAACTTTTCGACTCTGTAAGCGCAGAACAGGGAATCAGTGATCATAATGCTGTTGCACCATCCCTAAATATAGAAGTAAATAGGAATATAAAAAAAGGGAGGAAGATTTATCTGTTTAGCAAGAATAATAGAAGGCAGATTTCAGACTACCTTACAGATTAAAACGAAAATTTCTGTTCCGACACTGACAATGTTGAGTGTTTCTGGAAAAAGTTCAAGGCAATTGTAAAATGCATTTTAGACAGGTACGTGCCAAGTAAAACTATGAGGGACGGGAAAAACCCACCGTGGTTCAACAACAAAGTTAGGAAACTACTGCGAAAGCAAAGAGAGCTTCACTGCAAGTTTTAAAGCAGCCAAAACCTCTCAAACAAATAAAAGCTAAACGATGTCAAAATTAGCGTAAGGAGGGCTATGCGTGAAGCGTTCAGTGAATTCGAAAGTAAAATTCTATGTACCGACTTGACGGAAAATCCTAGGAAGTTCTGGTCTTCCGTTAAATCAGTAAGTGGCTCGAAACAGCATATCCAGACACTCCGGGATGATGATGGCATTGAAACAGAGGATGACACGCGTAAAGCCGAAATACTAAACAACTTTTTTCAAAAGCTGTTTCACAAAGGAAGACCGCACTTCAGTTCCTTCTCTAAATCCTCGCACAAACGAAAAAATGGCTGACATCGAAATAAGTGTCCAAGGAATAGAAAAGCATCTGGAATCACTCAACAGAGGAAAGTCCACTGGATCTGATGGGATACCAATTCGATTCTACACAGAGTACGCGAAAGAACTTGCCCCCCTTCTAACAGCCGTGTACCGCAAGTCTCTAGAGGAACGGAAGGTTCCAAATGATTGGAAAAGAGCACAGGTAGCCCCAGTCTTCAAAAGGTCATCGAGCAGATGCGCAAAACTATAGACCTATATCTCTTATGGTGATCTGTTGTAGAATTTTAGAACATGTTATTTGCTCGCGTATCATGTCGTTTCTGGAAACCCAGAATCCACTCTTTAGGAATCAACGTGGATTCCAGAAACAGCGATCGTGTGAGACCCAACTCGCTTTATTTGTTCATGAGACCCAGAAAATACTAGATACAGGCTCCCAGGTAGATGCCTTTTTCCTTGACTTCCGGAAGGGGTTCGATACAGTTCCGCACTGTCGCCTGATAAACGAAGTAAGAGCCTACGTAATATCATACCAGCTGTGTGTCTCGATCGAAGAGTTTTTAGCAAACAGAACACAGCATGTTGTCAATGGAGAGACGTCTACAGACGTTAAAGTAACCTCTGGCGTGCCACAGGGGAGTGTTATGGGACCATTGCTTTTCACAATATATGTAAATGACCTAGTAGATAGTGTCGGAAGGTCCATGCGGTTTTTCGCGGATGATGCTGTAGTATACAGAGAAGTTGCAGCATTAGAAAATTGCAGCGAAATGCAGGAAGATCTGCAGCGGATAGGCACTTGGTGCAGGGAGTTGCAACTGACCCTTAACATAGACAAATGCAATGTATTGCGAATACATAGAAAGAAGGAGCCTTCATTGTATGATTATATGATAGCGGAACAAACACTGGTAGCAGTTACTTCTGTAAAATATCTGGGAGTATGCGTGCGGAACGATTTGAAGTGGAATGATCATATAAAATTAATTGTTGGTAAGGCGGGTAACAGGTTGAGATTCATTGGGAGAGTCATTAGAAAATGTAGCCCATCAACAAAGGAGGTGGCTTACAAAACACTCGTTCGACCTATACCTGAGTATTGCTCATTAGCTAGGGATCCGTACCAGGTCGCGTTGACGGAGGAGACAGAGAAGATCCAAAGAAGAGCGGCGCATTTCGTCACAGGGTTATTTGGTAAGCGTAATAGCATTACGAAGATGTTTAGGAAACTCAAGTGGCAGACTCTGCATCGCGGTGTAGCTTGCTGTCCAGGTTTAGAGAGGGTGCATTTCTGGAGGAGGTATCGAATATATTGCTTCCCCCTACTTATACCTCCCGAGGAGATCACGAATGTAAAATCAGAGAGATTCGAGCCCGCACGGAGGCTTTCCGGCGGTCGTTCTTCCCGCGAACCATACGCGACTGGAACAGGAAAGGGAGGTAATGACAGTGGCATGTAAAGTGCCCTCCGCCACACACCGTTGGGTGGTTTGCGGAGTATAAATGTAGATGTAGAATGTAGATGTAGATTTAAGTTTTTTTCTGACTACGTTCTCCACATTCACATGGTAGATGTCTTCATCGGAGAGTGTTCAGAGCAGGTAAACCATACTGACTCTTTGCTAAGTAGTAAAAGTTTGTTTTTTCACAAATGTAAAAAAAGTGGCTGAGCACTATGGGATTTAACATTTGCGATCATCAGTCCCCTAGACTTAGAGCTACTTAAACCTAACTAACCTAAAGACATCACACGCATCCATGCCCGAGGCAGGATTCGAACCTGCGACCGTAGCAGCAGCGTGGTTCCGGACTGAAGCGCCTAGAGCCGCTTCTTTTTTTTCTTTTTTTTATTCCACAAAAAAATTGCTACAATGAAATGACATAAATAAGGTGACAGATAATTGCAGTCATAAGTTACAGCATTCAGAGAATAAATCTTTAGCAGTAGCACAATTTAGCACGCTCGGCAACAACGGCCGGCTCACAAATATACTTTCAAGTTCCAAAACTTATGGAAGCAGTTTTGTCAAAGCTCCTAATCTTGTTAAAGGCAGACATTTTGCAAAAAATAGTGCTAAGGAAATTGGTAGTAAATGTTTTGTTTTTTGTGAAATATACTTTCTAGTTCTGAAGATTATGGAAGCAGTTTAGCCAGTTTTCCTAATCAGTACAGAGTATAAATGCTATTATTCAAACGGAGGTAACTGAGTTAATTTTGTTATCTTAACGTCATTCAGCTTATTTACACACATCTGAATTTTTATGGCTGTACTTTGGTCTATCCTCCACAACAAAGAATTGTATGAAAAAATAAAGAATACATAAACGGCGTGACCAAAGAATAAAGAATATTGCCGACTGTAAATTAGCGCAATGTATATTGGCAGTTCTGTATCTCAGACAACATGTTTGTTACGTATCTTAACTTCTTTAACGTATGTAGATCAACTGTGACAACAGTGGTTATGCGTGTATTCTGTCCACTTACCTCTTAAACTTATTAGGACATCCTGCATTGTCATAAGTTCAAACCCATATCATAAGTTGATTGAGTTGTATGTGTGCTTGTCTCCTTGCATTCAGATCAATGAGTCAGACATATGAGAGTGGGCACATGCTGTATTAACGTGATACTGTATACCGTATTAATGTGTACTGTACCACCGCCAGAGGCTGGCAGCTGCAAGACGCTGCTGCAGCAGTACAGTCTATAGAATATTTTGAAGTTCAGGTAGCTATAACCAGTGGCACAAAGGTTTGTATTTCAAGGTGAACTGCTCATTTGTTGTGGCGTTGTTGATTGATAGGGCTGAAAATAAAAAATAATTTTATAGAACATATTTACATATATCTCACTGTACAAACGACAGTTACAGTAATAGCCACTCATTTTCACGTTTTGCGTCCTGATTGCTTGGTAGTCCAAATAAACTGTCATGCCTTGATGTAGAAAGGCCTGCTGTGACGCGTACACTAGTGTGTGAAAAACCTGTGTCCTGGCTCAGTATCAGAGCAGAGGAATACCATTGCTCTGTGGATTTCTGCAGCTGTTGGAATGTTTCAGGCAATATCAGGTCATGGAACGCATCCAGTAGTTCTGCTAGCTCTTTACTGATAACAAAGCCCTGAGTATAACAAAATACACACACAATATAGTAATAGAGATGGACTACTGGCGAATTCCTAGCTAGAATTCGCAGTGATACCCTACTCAATGTTGGTTCCCGAGTGGTGACACCGTATTTCAAGAGGACAGTGCCCCTGTACACGCAACTTGCATCGTTCACGATTGAATTGGATCCACGAGGATGAATTGTCGCATCTCCCCTAATTACCGGTCACCAGATCTAATATTATTGAGCTATTGTCGCCTGCTTTGGAGATAGGGGTGTGTAATCGCAATCGCTACACAAACTTGCCACAATTTTGCGGGAAGAATGTTATAAGGTTTCCTTGAAAACCATTCCGTGGTTGTATTTACGCATTCCGAGATGACTGGAAGCTGTTTTCAAGAGCCGGCCGGAGTGGCCGTGCGGTTCTGGGCGCTACTGTCTGGAACCGAGCGACCGCAAAGTTTGATTATAAGAAGGTATCGTTTGACTGGACAAATCCTGAGACATCAAGGAATTGTAAATATGGTAACGGCAAACTTTAGAGGAGACCAACGAAAAAAATGGTTCAAATGGCTCTGAGCACTATGTGACTCAACTTCTGAGGTCATCAGTCCCCTAGAACGTAGAACTGCTTAAACCTAACTAACCTATGGACATCACACACATCCATGCCCGAGGCAGGATTCGAACCTGCGACCGTAGCTGTCTCGCGGTTCCAGACTGTAGCGCCTAGAACCGCACGCCACTCCGGCGTGAACCATGGACCTTGCCGTTGGTGGGGAGGCTTGCGTGCCTCAGCGATACAGATAGCCGTACCGTAGGTGCAACCACAACGGAGAGGTATCTGTTGAGGGCCAGACAAACGTGTGGTTCGTGAAGAGAGGCAGCAGCCTTTTCAGTAGTTGCAGGGGCAACTTTCTCGTTGATTGACTGATCTGGCCTCGTAACACTAACCAAAACGGATTGCTGTCCTGGTACTGCGAACAGCTGAAAGCAAGGGGAAACTACAGCCGTAATTTTTCCCGAGGGCATGAAGCTTTACTGTATCGTTAAATAATAATGGCGTCCTCTTGGGTAAAATATTCTGGAGGTAAAATAGTCCCCCATTCGGATCTCCGGGCGGAGACTACCCAGGAGGACGTCGTTATCAGGAGAAAGAAAACTGGCGTTATACCGATCGGAGCTTGGAATGTCAGATCCCTTAATCGGGCAGATAGGTTAGAAAATTCAGAAAGGGAAATGGATAGGTTGAAGTTAGATATAGTGGGAATTAGTGAAGTTCAGTGGCAGGAGGAACAAGACTTCTGGTCAGGTGACTACAGGGTTATAAATACAAAATCAAATAGGGGTAATGTAGGAGTAGGTTTAATAACGAATAAAAAATAGGAGTGCGGGTAAGCTACTACAAACAACATAGTGAACGCCAAGATACACTCAAAGCCCACGCCCATCACAGTAGTACAAGTTTATATGCCAACTAGTTCTGCAGATGACGAAGAGATTGATGAAATGTTTGATGAGATAAAAGAAATTATTCAGACAGTGAAGGGAGACGAACATTTAATGGTCATGGGTGCCTGGAATTCGATAGTAGGAAAAGGAAGAGAAGGAAACGGGGTAGGTGAATATGGAATGGGGGTAAGAAATGAAAGAGGAAGCCGCACGGTAGAATTTTGCACAGAGCATGACTTAATTATAGCTAACACTTGGTTCAAAAATCATGAAAGAAGGTTGTATACATGGAAAAGGCCTGGAGATACTGGACGGTTTCAGATATATTATATAATGGTAAGACAGAGATTTAGGAACCAGGTTTTAAACTGTAAGATGTTTCCAGGGGCAGATGTGGACTCAGACCGCAATATATTGCTTATGAATTGTAGATTAAAACTGAAGAAACGCAAAAAGGTGGGAATTTAAGGAGATGGGTCCTGGATAAACTGACAGAACCAGAGGTTGAAGAGAGTTTCAAAGACTAACCTGTACGTCCCAGGTTATGGTATTTTGGAAATCATATATGGCACTGAATACAGTAAATGTCACTTCTTATTCAGTACGCCAAATTTTGTGCATTTAGGGTGCGTCTTAAGAGGACTCGTTGCCCTTCAAAAATTGTGTAACACATTTTAGTTTCTTATTATAAATTTTCTTTCTGTACACGGCCCTGTTTTCTAGTGTCACCATGGCTTGTTTGATTTTATCTTGTAGTGTCATTTTTGTAGAGGGTACCTTTGGTTGGGCACTCAGACTCATTCGTTTGTTTTGTCCAGAACATCAATTCGTTAGGTGTGAAACCTGTTGATGAATGTGGAAAGTTATTGACAACTTGCATGAAAGGAGTGTGTTTGTGAGGGGTGTATGTCCAAATAAACCCGTTAAATTATTTAAAGACTCGTTCTACTGGGCTCGCTTCCGGATGAAAAAAGCTTACTAATATGTGTTTTATGCCCTGTGAGGTCATAAATTGTTTCCATTTTTGCTCAACGAAATATGAAGCATTATCAGTTAGTAGTACCTTTGGTTTACCTACACTTCTCAAATAGTCACCCTCAATTCTTTTTCTGATATTTGCAGCTGTTGCATTTTTAAGGCATACATTTTGATGTGTTTCGAGAAAATATCGTATAGTGATACTACGTATGCTATATCTAGAGGGTTTTTTGTGAGTATTGGGTGTAGCTCAGTATATTGTGACACATTGGACTGTTTTGATTTTTGACATATTGCACACTTCCTTAATACCTGTAGGACTTGCCTTCTCAAATTTGGAAAATAGCAAAGTGTTGCAATTTTTTCAATTATAAATTCGTCGATATAATCTTCAGGAATACACACACACCATTGATCAGATTTTTCACGTTTCCTACGAAACAGAACGCCCTTGTACTCCTGATACCATTTACTTACCTTTCCACCTTCATCCTGCACTGTTGTACCCTGCATCAATAACGTTCTGAATTCTGCATCTTGCTCTGTTAATTCACTAAATTTCTCTAAACCTTGTGGTAATCTTGACAAGGCATCCTTAGTTACATTCTGACTTCCTTTCATTTAATTGATCTCAAAATTGAATTCTTGTAAATATAGACACCACCTAGCTAATCTAGGGAGTAATGGTTTACATGTTAAAAGAAATGACAGTGACTGATGGTCACAGTAAACTTTAGTATTCTTGCCCCACAAAAAATATTAAAACTTTTTAACTGCCCATACTACTGCTAAACTTTCCAATTCTGACACAGAGTAAGATCTTCCTGCTTCTGATAATGAGAGACTAGCAAAACTGATGACCTTGGGCACTTCTTTACCTTCTTCTTCTCGCATCTGGAACAAGCATGCCCCCAGCTCCTGAGATAAGACAACCTTGCATAGATAAAAATCCTTGGAAATATCAGGGTAGCTAAGAATGTTTGCATTGACTAAATCCCGCTTAATGTTATTAACGTCCTCCTGACACTTATCATGCCATAACCAGGGCCTATTTTTTAGTAACAAGTTGAGCAATGCTTTACTGTTCATCAGTTGCTGTGTTACGGTTTTTACAAAAAAATGCTAATCTTAAAAAAGCTTTTAGTTGTTTTTTATTCCTTGGAGTTGGACAGCTGCGTATGGCATCATGTCTTTTCGGATTAGGTAATGTACCTTGTTCCGACACATGTCCTAAGAATTTCACTTGCTCCCTACCAAAACTAGACTTTTTCTAAATTGGCTGTTACTCTGTAATTTGCAAATCGTTGAAGCACCTGTTCAATGAGCCTGATATGTTCTGACAAAGTGGATATGGCTGTTAGCAGGTCGTCTACATAGACAGTGACTTTGCTAAGCAATTCTGGTCCTAAAACCTTGTCCAATGCAGATATAAACACTCCTGCGCTAACGTTCAGTCCAAAAGGCTGAACACCGAATTCGTAACTTCTGCCACCACAAACAAATGCTGTATATCTTCGACTTTCTTCATGGAGCTTTATTTGCCAGTAGGACACCCTTAGGTCGAGTATACTGAAATATTTTGTACTGTAAAACTTTAGAAACTGTTCGTCCAAGTTTTCTGGTCTTATGCATACTGGCGTTATAATCTTATTGATACCTCTAGCACCGAGAACTTACCTTACAGAACCGTCCGGTTTGCTTACTGGTAATACAGCACTACAATAGGATGAAAATGAAGGTTGTATAATACCCCATTTAATCATATGATTGATCTCTTCCCTTACTTCCTCTCGTTTTGCCCATGGGATAGATTATTACATTACACAAAATGTTTCATGTGGATAGACCTCAAATTTATATTCATAGTCTTTGATTTCTCCTGGTTCCCTACTGAAAACATTTGCATACTTAAATAAAAAGTTAGAAAGTTCTTGTCGTTGCATATCTTTTAGTATCTGTGATTCACTTAGTTTCTGCTCTACCATTTCGTAACTAACCTCAGTTTTTGCTTCTTGTTCAGTATCAAATTTGTTTGTGAAATATATAGCTGGAAAGGAATATTGTACTATTACATCTGACTCTGGTTTGTTTTTGTTACTTTCATCTGGTGTTTTGACCAAATCAATAGAAAAAACCTGATCCCTTGCATAAAAGTAGCATTTACCACTATCTATATCAATCTGTGTTCGGTATGTTCTAAACGTGTTCATGCCAATAAGACAATTAACTATAAGTTTGTCAATTATAAGAAAATGTTCAATTTGTAATGGAATAAATGCCTGATATTTAACCAATTAAGTCTTACTGTCTACAGCTGTTTGCACCTTGCAATTTCGGACAGGAAATGTTGGGAATTTGACTCTCTTTTTCAATTCACAGAAAAATGCATTTGACATAAGGCTGGTAGTTGAACATGTACCTAAAATTAACTGCATATCAATATTAATTATTTTCACCTTAATGATTGATTGTATTTGTTCCTTCTGGATTTTATCTGTTGTATCTAACTCATGCTGATACAAATCATCCTTGATGTCACTTTGTTTGTCTAACCTTAAAAAACATGTTTGTAGTTTTGCTTTGCCCCCACTCCCAGAGAAGTCAATAGCCTGGGTCTTAACTACACTCCGGGAAATTGAAATAAGAACACCGTGAATTCATTTTCCCAGGAAGGGGAAACTTTATTGACACATTCCTGGGGTCAGATACATCACATGATCACACTGACAGAACCACAGCCACATAGACATAGGCAACAGAGCATGCACAATGTCGGCACTAGTACAGTGTATATCCACCTTTCGCAGCAATGCAGGCTGCTATTCTCCCATGGAGACGATCGTAGAGATGCTGGATGTAGTCCTGTGGAACGGCTTGCCGTGCCATTTCCACCTGCCGCCTCAGTTGGACCAGCGTTCGTGCTGGACGTGCAGAACGCGTGAGACGACGCTTAATCCAGTCCCAAACATGCTCAATGGGGGACAGATCCGGAGATCTTGCTGGCCAGGGTAGTTGACTTACACCTTCTAGAGCACGTTGGGTGGTACGGGATACATGCGGACGTGCATTGTCCTGTTGGAACAGCAAGTTCCCTTGCCAGTCTAGGAATGGTAGAACGATGGGTTCGATGACGGTTTGGATGTACCGTGCACTATTCAGTGTCCCATCGACGATCACCAGAGGTGTACGGCCAATGTGCCTCGGTCGTATGCAGTCCTGATTGTGGCGCTCACCTGCACGGCACCAAACACGCATACGACCATCATTGGCACCAAGGCAGAAGCGTCTCTCATCGCTGAAACGCCACGTCTCCATTCGTGCCTCCATTCACGCCTGTCGCGACACCACTGGAGGCGGGCTGCACGATGTTGGGGCGTGAGCGGAAGACGGCCTAACGGTGTGCGGGACCGTAGCCCAGCTTCATGGAGACGGTTGCGAATGGTCCTCGCCGATACCCCAGGAGCAACAGTGTCCCTAATTTGCTGGGAAGTGGCGGTGCGGTCCCCTACGGCACTGCGTAGGATCCTACGGTCTCAGCGTGCATCCGTGCGTCGCTGCGGTCCGGTCCCAGGTCTACGGGCACGTGCACCTTCCGCCGATCACTGGCGACAACATCGATGTACTGTGGAGACCTCACGCTCCACGTGTTGAGCAATTCGGCGGTACGTCCACCCGGCCTCCCGCATGCCCACTATACGCCCTCGCTTAAAGTCCGTCAACTGCACATACGGTTCACGTCCACGCTGTCGCGGCATGCTACCAGTGTTAAAGACTGCGATGGAGCTCCGTATGCCACGGCAAACTAGCTGACACTGACGGCGGCGGTGCACAAATGCTGCGCAGCTAGCGCCATTCGACGGCCAACACCGCGGTTCCTGGTGTGTCCGCTGTGCCGTGCGTGTGATCATTGCTTGTACAGCCTTCTCGCAGTGTCCGGAGCATGTATGGTGGGTCTGACACACCGGTGTCAATGTGTTCTTTTTTCCATTTCCAGGAGTGTATGACCGATTAGTGTGTGACTTAATTCATTACCTAGAGTCATTTCAGGTAGTTGTACTGTCTGGGAACTTCGCCAATTTGTGTCGCTAGCTGCTGTGCCGTATTTTGCTGTCCAAAGGTCGGCTGCGGTACAGCGTAGGGCATGGCATTGTTGCCGCGCGTCGGCCACTGCTGAGGCTGACTGTTTCTGTTCATGTTCGGCATAGGGCCTTGTGATGGGGGATTGTAATTCGTTCGTGCATTGAAATTACTTCTGTTGTTTTGAAATTTCTTTTGAATCGTTTGTTTTTTCCGTTCCCGTTACCGTACTGGTTACCTCTGGGTATGTAATTTTGTTGTTGTGTGTACCATCCTCGCTGACTGAGTTACACAACTATGTTGTTGTTGTGCCTGATTTTCTGTTGCTCTATTGGCTACAGGTCTTTCATCGTAGATTAAGTCGATAGAATCAAGCACTGTCGGAAAAAATTCAGTGTCGTGCTCTGGTGTTGTGACAAATTTTTCTCTAATGTGCGATAGTAAAAGACTTCTCAAAATTTTTAACATGTCTACCTGTGATATTGGGTTCGTCCAGTAGCGTGTCTTGGTCAGGTATTTTTCAAAGTATCCGCGTAGGCTACCGTGTTTGCCACTGAATGGTGCGAGGTTGAAAACCTTGCATCTGAGTCTTTCTTGCACTGCCTCAGACCAGTATTTGTCGAGGAAAGCTCATTAAAATTCGATATATAAGTGCTGCAACGTGAGGCGCTTCAGTTGCCCATAAAAGAACGCCACCTTGCGTATATCTCATGACAAATCTGATTTTCTGTGCTTCCGTCCAGTTGCGTGGAAATACATTATGAAAAGCACTGATAAATACTACTGGATTCATTCTTTTACTTTCGGTAGTAAATGTAGGAAATTGTCGATGTCTCAGCAAACCTTCGCCTGCAAAAATAGTTGACAGAACCGTGGCGTTTTCTGTCGTATTTATGTGGTTATTGCAGTTATCTAAAATTCTGGTTGGTAATTGTTCAGTTATTGGTGTTGTGGGTAAGTTTACATTTTGCACTCTACAACTGTCACTCGTACCTGCTGTGAGACTCGTGACAATTTGTGGATAAATACCGACAGGTTGTGGTTTGTTCACTGTAGTCGGTGTATTATTTACATGCATATTTCGAGATCTGGTAATATTTTCTTTTAAAAGATTACGGACCCTATCTTCCGCGGCTTGTAGTTTAATGTTTACTTTCTTCACTATTTCATTTTCTTTTTTCTGTATAGCCTGTGTAGAACTTACAATCGGTTACTAACTTCTCTGCAAACGTATTACCCTTATCTGACGCACCTGCTTCAGCTTGACTAATGACGTCACTTAGATTTTCATTGATCCTCTCTCTCTCCTTCTTAACACAAGCTGAGTCAACTTCTAATGTCGCTACCCTTAAAGTAAGCACTTCTACCGCTAGAGGTACACTTTCATAGTCTTCATTTAGTTTTTTTAACGACAGTGGTTACCTTTTTTACTGTCGAAACCAACCGGTTTTGTGTGGCTTCACTGTATGTGTTTGCGTCTGTGATTTTCTTTATCTGTTGCTCACTAGATCATCATGGTCGATTAAAGAATCTACCTCCTGTTTTAACTCCGTAATGTTACTGTTAACTTCAGAAAATTCTTCATACTCTACTTCTTTTTTCATATCATTCAATTTGGCGTCGAATTCAGTGCGAAAATGTTTTGCTAAGTCATTGAATTTCTGTCAGACCGTGTCTTGCAAATACTTGTTTTTGTTCTTGTTTCATTGTATTTAGATCTTATGTAACAGTGTTTTGTTGTTGTTTTACCGAGTTCATATCTTGTGTCAAACTATCAGTTTTGGTATTCGTATACTGTCTCATATCACTGATATTGGTGTTCATATTGTGTGTCATATCACTGAGATTGGTGTTCATATCATCAAATTTCGTGGTTATGTTAGATAATAACTGCCATAGTAGTGCTGCAGGTGTACTATTGTGGTTGCTGTCAGATGTACTTCCAAGTTAATCTTTTTGTTGTGACCAAATGGGTTTTAACGTGTTGTCAAGATTCATTTTTGAATCGCTCTCCGATGTTTGATTCATGAGCGGTATGTCACTCTGGGAGATACATAACATTATCTTGTCAACTGTACACATTGTGTCAACGAGGTTATTCTGCTGTGGAGCGTGGCTATCATCTGTCACACCTGCGACACTCATCTCTGATCTACTAAACTTTTCTGCAGTAGGTGTGCATGGCGTCTAAACTTCAATTGTTCGATCGCACTATTCTACGCCATCTTGGCTGATTGCGCTTTCGCTATTGCTGTCAACAATGGAAATATACACAAATCAAAAAAAAGTTTTGCATCACCTCGTTTCCAGAAAATTTGAATAGAGATCAACATAAAAATCATTTCCACCCTTTTATTGCTCATGAAAACCACACTTTGCATGTTGTACCACCATACAGCAAGACATTCAGAGGTGCTGGTCCAGATTGCTGTACGCGCTGGTACCTCTAATACCCAGTAGCACGTCCTCTTGCATTGATGCATACCTGTATTCGTCGTGACATACTATACACAAGTTCATCAAGGCACTGTTGATCCAGATTGTCCCACTCCTTGACGGAGATTCGATGTAGATCCCCCAGAGTGGTTGGAGGGCACGTCGTCTGTAAATAGGCATGTTTGATGGGGTTCATATCTCGAGAACATGCTGGCCACTCTAGTAGAGCGGTGTCGTTATCCTGGAGGAAGTCATTCACAAGATGTGCATGATGTGGGCGCGAATTGTCGTCGTTGAAGACGAATGCCTCGCCAATATTCTGCCGATATTGTTGCACTGTCGGTCGGAGGATGGCATTCACTTATCGTACAGCCGTTACGGCGCCTTCCATGACCACCAGCGGCGTACGTCGGCCACCCCAAAACAGCAGGGAACCTCCACCTTGCTGCACTAGCTGGACAGTGTGTCTAAGACGTTCAGCCTGACCGGGTTGCCTCCAAACACGTCTCCGACGATTGTCTGAAGGCATATGCGCCACTCATCGGTGAAGAGAACATGATGCCAATCCTGGGTGGTCCATTCGGCATGTTGTTGCGCCCTTCTGTACCGCGCTGCATTGTGTCGCGGTTGCGAAGATGGACGTCGGGAGTGAAGTTGCGCATCATGCAGCCTATTGCGCACCCTTTGAGTCGCAACACGACGTCCTGTGGCTACACGAAAAGAATTATTCAACATGGTGGCGTTGCTGTCAGGGCTCCTCCGAGCCATAATCTGTAGGTAGCGGTCATCCACTTTAGTAGTGGCCCTTGGGGGGTCTGAGCGAGGCATGTCATCGACAGCTCCTGTCTCGCTGTATCTCCTCCATGTCTGAAGAACATCACAGTGGTTCACTCCGAGACGCTTGGATACTTCCCTTGTTGAGAGCTCTTCCTGGCACAAAGTAACAATGCGGACGCGATCGAACCGCGGTATTGACCGTCTAAGGATGGTTAAACTACAGACAACACTAGCCGTGTACTTCCTTTCTGATGGAATGACTGGAACCGATCTACTGTCAGACCCCATCCGTCTAATAGGCGCTGCTCATGCATGGTTGTTTACATCTTTGGGGAGGTTTAGTGACATCTCTGGACTGTCAAACTGACTGTGTCTGTGATACAATATCCACAATCGACGTCTATCATCAGGAGTTCTGGGAATTGGAGTGATGCAAAAATTGTTTTTGATGTGCGTATCTTTCGGCCACGTTGTAAGAATATGCAACAAATAAAATAAAAATTTCATAAAAGACATTAAAATTTCATATGCTAATTTGCACTTGATGACTGTAATTTACGTGATGTCAAAGCCTGTTTTACGCCTATTATGATGCGCAAACTATTGTGTCACAATTCTTGAAATTTTACTTACAACGCGTATCCCACTGAATAATTCCTGTAATTTTCCACCGTAAAATTCAAGGAAGGGAATAATGAAGAAAATTTTTCTGTCTACATCAAAAGAGACGCTACCAAGCGTAACCGTCCAAGCAACTTGCGTAGCTGTCCTATCTTTGCTGTGCCGAACAAAACAGCTTACTATGGAAAATTTTACGTAACCTGCGTCCAATTCTTACTACTTTCCAAAATGTCTCCTCAATTTTTGCCATTTTGTTTTACTTTCTCCCCGTCGTGATTCATGCAACAGAAAATACAGACAATTAGTTTTTATTATTCATAACAATGCCATAGAAATCTCTTACTATAACAATAGTTAACAAACTCTACTCGCAATCGGTGCCCTGAAGTTTTTTGTAATAAAAATAAATAAATAAATAAAAATATACATATATGTATGAAAAACATTTAAAAGCTTAATATAATTTTGTTATTAGAAATGTTCCGTGCTTGTAAGAATTTTTAGACTATCGGACTTCTTCTCTTACATTTCAATTGATGTTGCAGGCAGTGGACTTAAAGTACGCCAGTGCGTTTCATAAATAAGAAAATCCTCCTTACTTAGTTTCACTTCACTTTAATAAAAAATACTTAATACTGGTACCAATTTTTTTTCTTATTTCGAAACATGTGTGATCCAAAACACTCGTAGCCCGTCTCCTCCGTGCGACACTTCTTAACAGAACTTCAACATACAAGAGAATGAAAAACAAAATTATGTAGAAAAAAATTAATGAATGTTTTATTTTATTTGTCTTCGCCTTAACTCGATTTCATAATTAACGTCTGTGGCCAACGCTTATGGTCGATCGGAGTTTCATTTTTTGTTTTTCATTAATTTTAACTTGAAGATATCCTGGGGGGTCTTTTATCACGTACCCACACAAGTTGAAATCAGGAGGCCTATGTGACAGTAAAAGTCGTTAATGAATACTAATAACAACACTCAACAAGAACGTAGCCAAGAGGAGCGAAGGAGGGTGGGGGGAGGGGAGGCGGAGTCCAGGGGGTTCGGACCCAACCTGTCACCTAAATGAAATTATTGCAGACAACCCAGTTGCCGTGTAGTGATACTGAAAGATATTTGTATTTTCAATCAAACGACAAAAAAGGGATACGCATAAGCGATAGTCAGCACAGCCAATGAATGATTTAAAATATCTATACATCCATAGCATTGTCAACTATCACCCATTCCTATTTTACCCAAGACCAATTGTTGGCCTAGCTTGAGCTCAGTTGTTTCTTTAATCAGTTCAGTTCTTATTTTCAGTTGAATTTAATGGTAACTTATTTTTTTGACTGTTTGCTGTTGTGATAGTTTTTAATCATCGATAAGTTTGTAGCAACAAAGAACACGAAAACCGATTTTCATTCGGTGGCTAGAGTTATTGGAAGTTAAAAAATGTACGCGCTACTATATCAGGCTAATTACCAATCTATACCAATTATTTGGAGGTTAATTGAACTCTGGGGTTGCCATATTTTAGCATTTCACAAGGAAACAAAGCAGTAAATATCATAACAAATACAGGGTGATTATAATTAAATTTAAACTTTCAAACCGCTGTAGAAATAATACCACTGGTCATAATGACGTCAAATTGGAACGGAATATTATCGGAGAAGGGGGAAGGCAGGAGAAAAATAAATAGTTACAAAATGTAGCAATAGATGGCGCGTTAAGAATCATAATTTAATAGCGACCGACTACAAATGACAAATGATTCATACAACAATGCCTAAGGTGTACGTCTGACGTTAAACAAACTGTGGCTACTACACAGTGTACATGGATGTACAGGTGTTACGTAAGCCCATCCACCGTGGCAAGGTCATATCACATCGGACGGAGAAAATTGGATTTTAATTGTCCTAAGGCCAAAAACCGCATAAAAAGCATCACTCACATAGGTTTTTAACTATCCTGAGGCCAAAAACCACATAAAAAGCATCAATAAAAATTAAATCTGATTGTTAATTTCCGTTGACTGGTGCAAAACATGTTCAATGTGCTGTCCACGGTTTTCTGCAACAAGTTGAAGTCGAGAAACAGCATGTTCCACAGCTGATCGAAGTGTTTACAGGGTCACATTCAGAATGTGTTGCGCAATTCGTGCCTTTAATGCAGCCAAGTTTGCAATCGGAGCACTGAACACAACATCTTTCAGATAGCCCCACAGCCAGAAGTCACACGGATTAAGATCAGGCGATTGGGACGGCCGGGCTGTAAGGAAATGTCGGCTGATAATTCTAGCATTTTTGAAATGGCGCTTCAGCAGCTGCTCAACTGGATTTGCGATGTGTGGAGGTGCGCCATCTCACATAAAAATGATCCCATCCACTCTGTTGGAGATTTGCAATGGCGTGGTTGCACAAAAGACACTCATAGCGCTTACCAGTGACGGTGTAGGTAACAGGACCAGAAGCACCTGTCTCTTCGAAAAAAAGTATGGCCGTATGATAAATGATGCCATAAACCTTCACTACACAGTGACCTTTTCAGGATGAAGTAATACTGGTTGATTTGCGTGTCGATTTTCCGTTGCCCATATTCGACAATTCTGTATATTGACATTTCCTGTCAGATTGAAGTGGGTTTCGTCTGTCCACAAAATCTTCCACGGCCAGTCATTGTCCATTTCCATGCGATCAAGAAATTCTAAATCAAAGGTATCTCTTGCTGGAAGGCCAACAGGAAGCAGCTCGAGCACATGGGTAATTTTGAGTGTATGGCAATGAAGGGCACAAAATGGTTCAAATGGCTCTGAGCACTATGCGGGTTAACTTCTGAGGTCATCAATCACCTAGAACTTAGAACTAATTAAACCTAACTAACCTAAGGACATCACACACATCCATGAATTCGAACCTGCGACCGTAGCAGTCGCTCGGTTCCAGACTGTAGCGCCTAGAACCGCACGGCCACTCCGGCCGGCGCAATGAAGGGTGTTTCGTAGGATTTTATGCACCGTGCTCATGGGTATGTCCAATGTTCGGGCAATTCTCGGTGCACTACACGTTTGCACACCACCACTCGTCCCCTCCTTCAAAGCTGTGGCCTCTGCTTCCACTGACGTCGAATCAATTCGTTTCCTCCCTCTACCAGGTCGCACCCCAAAATAACTGGTATTTTCGGATTTCCGAATCATTTTCTCCAGACCCTCGGCAGTCATCGGACCAGCGCCTTTTTTCAAACCCTTCAGTGTCCGGAACTTCTGCAGAGCGACGTGTGCACAGTCATCATTCTTGTAACACAGCTTTACAAGCAGAGCGCGATTCTGCATTGAGACTGTCATGGCAAACGTCGCACACGCGGAAAGAGGACAAGCTGTGTACCCAGAGTGATTATACCAACTTCAATGGGTCTTCGCCTGACACGTGTTTTCATTTACGTATTCTGACACATACAGCGCAATCTATTGTTCAATTTTCCCACTATTTTTTCTTCTGCCACACATTTTCCCCCTTCTCTGATAATATTCCATTGCAATTTGACGTCACTCAGACAAGTGGTGTTATTTATACAGCTTTTTGAAAGTTTAACTTTAATTATAATCACTCTTTAATATGAAATTAAATTCAGTGTATAAGGTTTTGAGGACAGAAGAACAACTGTGTAAGCTGTAAATATTTTTGGTTTAATGTTGCAATCTTATCACAGACATACACCCATTTACACAGTTATAATGTGACTATGTTACGACTGTTGTCAAACGAACACATCTCATCCTCAGAAAGTGAAATAATCCTAAACAAAACAGTGGTAAATTTTAATAGAAGTTTCTTTACAAAATTATTCTTACGACTACGTCATGATTTTGGCCAGTACTACAATAAATCATCCGATTCCGGTTCAAAATTCGTTACTATTTAGGATGACAATCAAGTCTACGGAGGATGGTTAGTTTTGTGACAAGTTGAGCAAAAGATTACCCAAGGTCGCTCGAGTTTGCAGTGGATGCAAGCTGGTGAACCAAGAAGTTTATGCCTGTGCTTGTGGTATTTACCTTAGCTACAATAAGCTGTCATCTGCATGGCTGCTCTCATCCTCTGAAATTCCTATAAGACCTAATTAATTCTTTGCTGATTTTTCCAGCAGAAATTCTCCCTATGTTTCTCGTTATGGGAGAAAACATGTACTTATCCCTAGTCTTGGAATATGGCGCCGGCCGCGGTGGTCTTGCGGTTCTAGGCGCGCAGTCCGGAACCGTGCGACTGCTACGGTCGCAGGTTGGAATCCTGCCTCGGGCATGGATGTGTGTGATGTCCTTAGGTTAGTTAGGTTTAAGTAGTTCTAAGTTCTAGGGGACTAATGACCACAGCAGTTGAGTCCCATAGTGCTCAGAGCCATTTGAACCATTTTTGGAATATGGCGATATGCACATGCATGGCTGGAGCAGCGTGCATATTAAAATGCCCTCTCAGTCCTCGCAAGAACAATTGACTAACTGACTGGTTCGTTGCTCCATAGTTGGAGCTCAACGACGCTACAGCTGATATCTAGCTGAATGTCAGCTGCAGTGAATGCAATGTTCACACAAATTTCTCATCTGCATCGTACAGAGCGTTATGTGCCCCATTCTGCACTTAATGCCAGTTCAGAGAAGACCCCTCCGAAAATTTCGGTCTTGTCTTTCTCATAGCCGCACTGTCTCCCCTCCTGGGTTCTTCCTTTCTCGACGTCACGGCTTTTTTCGACAAATAGGACAGTTCCTCTTATTTTGTGGAAACTCTCTCTGCCAATCGCAAGGGCCCTACCATTAAACTGCGTCGAAATCTCAGAAATTTAGTCCTTCCTAGTTCGTTTCCGCCAATCGGACGTTGTGTGCCTGTTCCAGAGGCCTAAAAGTTACGTGCCTACATTACATGTGTACCACTCGCTGTTCACGTGATCAACTGCGTCACTGGTTTTGTTCATATCCATTTGAAAGTCCAAAACGCAGTTTCCTAAAGCTTCTTGCTGTCCTGCTTCTGGTGGCCCATCGCTTGCCCTCCAGTATGCGTCACCTGTCCACTCACTGACTACCGCCGCAGGACACCCCCTAAGAGCTTTTCGTAGTGCCTCCTGTGGTGTGGCCTCTGCTTCTGCCCACGCCTGCTTCCACATGAAACGTTTCCTCTCGCTGCTTGTTTCACCTTCTGCTCATTAACATGCGTTATATAGGAGTGGCGTGTTAATACCGTTGATTGAGTTTCATTCCTTTTGCATTACATACTTATAGGCAAATCCGTTCATTACCGCCAAAGTAAGTTAGGTGTCATATCCATCTTCCCAATACGATGTATAAAACTCCAATGTAAGATGCAAAATTGGCCTTCATTTATTCTGCCACCTTCAAGTGCATAAAAAACACTTGGATTTGACTGTGTCTCCCAAAAATCGCTTTGGTCAACAAAAATATAACCCAGATTGCGATAGTTGCATTTCTTTAAAAAATTTGCTCAGTATTCTACCATTAGTAGTCGAAATGGGAAAATAATGGCCAAACTGGTCACCTGGTGGTACTCCATTATGAAAACCAGTTACGATATGGAACGATAGAGTGTGATTTGTAGAAATCAGATGGGTATTTGATGACAGCACATTCCATAGTTTGTTCGCTTCTAGAAGATTTTTTTTTTTTCAGTGGGCTGACTGAATTCGTCCCAACCGACTGTGCCCTGTATCCCTCATTCCCCTTTCCTCCAAAACCTGCTTATTCTCTTGTAATAAAATAACAGCTGAAGCCAACAACTAAATGATCAATTAAATCTTAAAATATACACACATTCATGCACTATCAAATGACTAAACATGCATAATTAAAGGAAAAACAAGCAATGGCAGAAGTCAATCTCTTGTTGTGATGCATTTCATTTTGTTTTAAAACAATGTACAACAACTAGTTTTTCCAAATTCTCCAACGACTTCTGGTAACTTTGAGTGTGGAACTGCTGAGCTAGCAATCTCTGGTCTTGGGAGGTGAGGTGATTTGAATCCGTCAGCCAGCAAACCTTGAAAATGGTTTTCAGTGGTTTCACATTTTCAGTTCAGGCAAATGCTGGGGTTAGTCTCTTACCAGAGACCGCAGCCAATTCCTTCCGAACGCCTTCCTTTGCTAACAGATTTCAATACCCTCAAAAATGCGGCCCCTCTATTAAACGAAAAGAACTGCATCAAAGGCGAGCCGAACATCTCTCCGGAGACTCTCGGCACTAAGAGCCATGTGATAAATAAATAATAATCCAAATTCTCCTCAGTTAGGCTCATGCATTTGTCTGTCGGAATATTCTTTAATGCGGAAAAAATTTTTTTCTTAGATTTCAAGTGCCAGATGCATACTTAAATAAATGTGTAAAGCTAAATAATTCCAGATCCTTTGCATTTTCGCCCCCAAAAGTTATTCTAGCTTTATTCCAAAAGCCCTGTTGGTAATAATCACGATGATCCAGAAAATCATCGCTCGTGCATTCCTCATCACTTCCTCCTCTCAAATACAGACTGAAAGAAGAAAAGTGTGAAATGACCTTGGATTGTGTACGGAGATTGCAGTATGACTGCTTCTTAGTGGTTTGCCAATACATAGCTCTCAAAAGTAACTAGCTTATATCTCCGCTTGGTGAAAACTCCGAGATCAATGTCGAATAAAATGGAGATCAATGTCGAATAAAATGGGTTATTATTCTTTAAGGAAATTTTCAGAGTAAATGAGAAACATGAGTCTTTGTACGACTCTCTATAACAAATCTGATGCCCGTTTAACATAACCCTATGTCCTTGCGCTCAACACTCAGTAACCCTAAAAATTATCATAAAAATTACAACAATAAAAAAGTTAAGAATGATCAGGAGTTCCCAAAAACTGCATAACTGTATGAAGGTGCTTTATTCGCAACTACCGGTTTCACGTTAGCACAGACACATCTGCAGGTTTATTTGTCAAATACACAAATCACTGTGCGAAATTTTTGAAATTGTAGAAGTGCAGATCCATACATTTGACATTCAATAAGACACAATGTCGAGTACTCGCAATGGTTAAATTTCCGTACTTTTGATGGACAGGTACTGAGTCCCAGGTTTCTGGAAGTTATCTACGTTAAAAGTCAAACCATTGTTGGATTTACGTAATAAAATTAAGTAAACCCAAAAGATGCTTGTAAAAATGTACAAAGCGTGACTGAAATTCGGGGATACACGGTAATGTATGGCACTACAGACCGAGAACCATAAAAATGCAAGATTCTATTGTTTGAATTGTACCCTTAGGTACAAGTACTCGTCACAGTGTAATTGTTATACAGACATAGGAACATGTAGACAAATGTACGATGGAAATCAATAACCCTGGCCCAGAGGTATCTACACGCAAGCTTTGCAAGTTGTTCTTGGTGCACGAAGTTAACTGTGTCTGCCTGCACACTTATGTAGTACCTGCATGTGTAGTCGACACATTGAGAACAATGTTTAAATACATTAAAAAACTCCACATGGTTTGTCATGACAAACTATGTGGAGTTTTTCAATGTATTCACACTTTGTTCTCAAAGTGTCGACTACACAAGTATGTGAACGCACACGCAAAGTGAATGCCAATCTGAAGATGACAACACGATTCTGTCGAAACCTGCAATTTGAGTAAAGATCAAAGCGATCATGACTTTCACAAAAAATATATTACATTGGTATATCCGCATACGCATGTTATAGTGGAAGTGGAAGGGAGGTATTATTGATTCCATTTTTGACACATTAACAAGGGATAGTGCATCATTTGTAGTGAAGATATACCTTCGATGCCAAAGGTAAGGATTGTGACCGTGGATGCAATAACAAAACAAGTCATATCTCGAAAGTTACATTTTATGAGATGCAATTTGGAAAACATAGAACATTATATAAAATTCATGGTATTGGAATAACAAAAAATAGATATATTTCGAAAGTTGCATTTTAAGAGCTGAAATTTTTTAGGTGCATCTCACAGTCTAACATTTGTGCTGGTAGCTGCATTTGAAGAATCCCTGGCTACTACCCTTCTATTCAGACGTCGCAATTGGCCTCAGGGCAGCAGTTTTTTCCTGCTGAAACTCCCTCCTCTGAGATTATTCTAAGAGGGAAAGAACTGAACTGGGACCTGAAACAAAATTTTGTCACAGTCGAAGTTGCAGTAGCACATCGTATCGTCCCTTCCTGAAACATTTCAAAACAATCAGTTTATTACCTTGTGTAAAGGTGTCGCAGCACACTATCTCTCGTCGCGCTTCGATTGAAGCCGTTAGCTATTGCCTCGAGGACAACGCCCAAGATCGACCTTGCATCTCTTCTTCTTCGGTCGAAGTCGAGAGCTGGAACTCTCACAGTACAACACTTTTATGCTAGTGGCGAACGACAATCTGAGCACTGCTGCATTCTTTGTATTTGTTCTTCTAAGCACTTCTCAGTTCTATCTGTTGTAATAGCACGAGTTGCCCTGTGAAAACCAGACAGGCAGCGTTCATTACTGTCTGGAACAAATTCTTTCTCTCTGTTCTCAACATCTGTTCCTGTTGGTATGTTATCGTCTTGCACTGGAAATTTGCTATCATCATTAACCCGCAACATTTCAGTCCCTTTCTCACCCCTATCGCTCACTTGATTAATTATATTTTGGAGTTTATACTTAAAGTGAATGTTCTCCGATGCTTTAAGAGGTAAACTTGATAAAGACAAACCCTGTTTAGGAGGACATCCAAACATCCTTGCCTATGGGGACCTTTTAATTCCAAAATGTGCAGTGCTATTCTTCATCAACTGCACAAACCTTAGTGCACGGCTCCATTCTGCTGTGTTGTGCTCCTGCATAAATGTAATTAGCAAATTTTCTATGTCTTGATTTGCTCGCTCTACATTGCCTTGGCTCTGGCTGTGCCTAGGTTTATCGTTCACAATCTTAAAGCTGAACCATACTTCAGTTAAGTTGCTCATTATTTTGCCAACGAACTCTTGTTAACTATTTGACTGCAAAACTGAGGGAGCACCTAACAAAGTAAAAATTTCAATAATATTGTCGCATACCTCCTCTCCTGCTTTGGACTCAGTTACCTGAGAACAACGAATTTGGAGAGATGGTCTTGATAAACCGTTAGGAATTTATAGTCTTGTGATTAAAAGTCAATGAGGTCAGTTTGACATCTGGAATTGGACTCATTGGACAACATGGATTTCATGTTATTCCTTTCTTCAGACCTTTTTGTTTTTGTAAACAAGGCACACATAACCTAAGATAAATCTGGACGTCTCTGTATGTGATATTATGGTACTCTGACTTTAAGCATTTTATCATTTGGTTGCGTCCACTGTTGCCAGTCGTTACTGGTACATGAGTATCATGCAGAATAGCA
Organism: Schistocerca gregaria; assembly: GCF_023897955.1. Classification (NCBI taxonomy): domain Eukaryota; kingdom Metazoa; phylum Arthropoda; class Insecta; order Orthoptera; family Acrididae; genus Schistocerca; species Schistocerca gregaria. The sequence continues at coordinate 366,470,499 of NC_064924.1, forward strand.
TACAGTTCTTCGTCATAACATAGTACTTAATCTTGCCTTCTTCAGAAACAGGTTGTATTAATTTCGTTATTCGATTCGAGCACTTGATATCTCTTCAGAAACTTGTAGTTGTTCCCGTCTCTATCGTCCATATTTCAGTGATTTAGTCTTTCTGGTAAGTGACTCGTACGCCTGTCTCTGTCCATGAAGACACAGTTATGATTGGAGCTTCCCTTTTCCACTTGAAGATGTTTTTAGAACACTGATTTAACCATAGCTGCACTGCTGACAACCATAGCTGCTCTGTTGCATAACATAACAATAACCAACTGAAGATAATTTTCTTCTTGGCTGTGACTGGTAACATTGTTGGAGGCACCGTTTATAATATGCTACAGTACATATCCACTAACCAGAGCCGTGATGGTACACCTTCGCTGGTGGATGGGATTTTTTTTAGTTTATGGTAAGCTTTCTCCAATCATTTTAGTGTGGTATATATGTACTAGGGACGGTTTACATTCCCTAACCATCCACTGCCACTATAACACATACACAAATACATTGGTTCCTCTTTTCTTTTTACATGTAAATGTACATACACCGATTTTTCCATTGATATAATTAATACATCCTTGTAACACAGTGTGTACAATAAGTAATCACATCTCCAATCTTCATCTGTGATCTGTGTATCCAGTGACGAAACACTTGTGTTAGGAAAATTACGCTTAAGGAATGCACTTGTGAGATTTTTCCATGAGCTGGATCACATTTCACACACACACGGTTTAACACTTCTCTGTTTCCATTTTTCTACACTGGATGCTGTATCTGAGATGTCTAAGCCCTAGTACTATGGTTGCAAGGGTGATGGTGGTTACTAACACATAAACAGAAATGCATGTATTCCAATCGGATCTCTCAGTTTCTGCTACCCTTTTATGTAACCCTAGCACATTTTCTAATTCATGCACCCATTGCCCTATCCATTTTAGGGCCTGCAAGTGACGTATCTTCAGGCGCGGGGTTGCGTAGCTCTCCGTATTCATCACTATCTGCCTGTATTTTAGTTCTTTAGTTCCAAATATGTCAACAGTGGGTAGTATGTCCCAGAGGACTCGATAAGTCTGCATTATCTTCTTAGCATGCAGTATCGTCTGCCCGTCATATCCCATAAGCGTTCCTAAGAATGTCAGTTTGTTCCTTTCACAACTATAGGAGGAGCGTTCAGCAAGTAACGCAACACTTTTTTTCTCGGCCAGTTTCATCGATAAACTGCAAAATTTTGCTATGGGGCATCGTGGAATAGTCCACTTTACCCCCTATAGAACCATGAAGTTCCGATAGGTGGCAGTGCTATACATAGTCTTCAAAATGGCGTCTGTAATGGAGGTGCGTTCCAAGCAGAGAGCTGTCGTACAGTTTCCTTTTGGCAGAAAACGAGAGCATCGCAGATACTCAGAGGGGGTTGCTGAATGTCTACAGAGACCAGGCAGTAAAGAAAAGCATGGTGAGTCGTTGGGTGGGGCGTCTGTCTCATTGCAGCAATATCGTTCAAACTTAACCGATTTCCTACGTGCTGTCCTACGGCACACAGCTGTGACTCCTGCACAGAGTCACAATCAAACAACTCGCTGCTCAAATGGACATCTCTGTTGGTAATGCTGACACACTTGCCTACCAGTTGGGATACTGAAAGGCGTGTGCCCACTGGATTCCTCGCCGTCTATCAGAGGACCATAAACAGCAAGGAAGGACCATCTGTGCGACGTTTCGTGTTCATTACGAGGCTTATAGTGCAATTTTTTGTCTAATACCATCAGTTCGAACAGGAAACAAAACGGCAATCCATGAAGTAGCGCCACACCACCTCTCCTCCGAGGAGAGTTCAAAGCCACGCTATCAGCCGGTAAATCCATGGCTACAGTCTTCTGGGACACTGAAGGCGTTATTTTGTTTGATGTCCTCTTCCATGGTGCAACTATCAACCCTGAATTGTGTTGTGTCACTCTCAGGAAATTGAAAAAAACGACAAACGCAAGGCCTCTCACAAGTCTGTGCACCCAAGGGGAGCTCACAGAACTTCACTGGACTGTTCTTCCTCATTCTTCCTACAGCTCTGATCTCGCACCTTCTGACTGAAGGGTACATTCCATGGGAAGCAGTACGTGGATGATGTGGAGTTTATCGATGCAGCAAGACGTTGGTTCCAACCTTGACCAGTAGAGTAGCACCATGAGGTCATACACACCCTCCTACTAAGGTGACCTAAGGCAGGCCGTCGCATTGAATGAACATTATCTTGCAAAACAGCTTCTCCAAAAGAGTGGCGAATAATATGGTGTAATTAACTCCTAAATAAGACCAACCTGCTTTTGGAAAAAAATGTGTTCCATTACTTATTGAATGCCCCTAGTATCTATTGGTTCATGGCCATCACATAACAGTGTTACTCTTTCCGCTTTGGAGGCTACGTAGAGCCATTCATTCGATTACAAATGCTATTTGTGATCGATACTATTTGCAAATTCTTGTGGCTGCTTTAACAGATCTATCCCACAGGGAATGTGCTCTTGCGTTGTTTTAATCGCAAATGTGTGCTTGCATATCTTTTGGGCTTGCGCTATGCTTTGCAATTTAATTTAATTGATCATGTTGTGCCGGGCGGAGTGACCGATCGGTTCTAGGCGCTACAGTCTGGAACCACGCGACCGCTACGGTCGCAGGTTCGAATCTTGCCTCGGGCATGGCCGTGTGTGATGTCCTTAGGTTCGTTAGGTGTAAGCAGTTCTAAGTTCTAGGGGACTGATGACCTCAGAAGTTAAGTCCCATAGTGCTCGGAGCCATTTTTTTTTATCCTGTTGTACGGCAGTGTGTTGTCGTTTGGCATCGTCTATTAAAAGATAGTCCATTTATGGAGCCACATATAAGTACCAATCCTTCTGTCTCCTAACGGGTAACGGCAATACCCTGTATAAATTGAAAACTTGGTTCTCTACTAGGTGTACTTTCAATACTATGCTAAATATCTGTCGGTTAGGAATACGTCGGAGTCTGATCTGTTCCCTTTTTTAAGATCTGCTGGAAACTTCTTGCTGCCGATGTCATTCTGATTAACCAGAGGTATTCTGTTGCCTGTGTGGAGTTGATGATATGGGGCCCTAATACCCCTTTCTATGCATTCACGGAGGCTGCCAACAACAGTTCGTACACTCCCCTTAATAGTTGGGATATTACTGTCAACAGCATCACCTGCTCATTAAATACTGTGTTCAAGGTCAGCCGCTGGAACCTATGGTCTGTTTCTCTCCCAAATTTAGACGCTTGTTTCTTAATTTTCTCCGCACTGGCCCGCAGCACATTGGCATATCGTTGCTGACCCCCTTTTGTGTTGTTACAGTCTGTTATCGTGGACTTCACTATCGTCAATTCGCCCAACAATAGTTGCTTCGATTCCTCTCCCAATTGGATTATTCCAGTCTCAAAGTATTCAGTGTCAGTTTGTGTAACGTACTGAATAAAATCTTACTAGCCGATCCTACGAAGTTCATAAGCCCTCCCTGAAACTGTGCTTCGGGATGTGCCAGCTGCTTATGCCTGTAATTCTCATAGCTTGTCCTTCTGCCATTCCACCGTTGCATCTGTGAAATGTTCTCTTACAGCGTCCAGTCCTGCTAACCGGGTCCAAGTCTCATCAGTTTTTTTTCTAACTTCCCTAAAATGATGTATGTCACGATTTTCCATGGGACGCACGTGATCTGTACTTTCCCTCTTGCGTCGCAGTAACCCCCGCGTTGGTGTGGAAGGCCTGTATCCAGTAGGCATCGGGCTTATACTGGACTGAAGTCACTGTTGTCCACCAACTCATCGGAAGGGTTCCCGGCAGCATCGTCGATGGGGCCGCCTGTAAGGCGTTCTCACTGACATATTCCATCTCTGTCCTTTCTATCTCTTTTTTACTGCTGGCCTGTCATAGGCTAACAGAGGCAAAGTAACCGGGGGTCGGCCTGTCTCCGAGAACCAATCACAATGACTCGGGATCACCTACACCTTTTGGCTTCCCATATGTGAGAATCTCGTTAATCAGCTCTGAGACAGAATTTATCCCATTCTTTCTCCTTTATATTATAGAACACTTTATCACAACAACACATGTCTAAATTTAAATGAACTACTTTAATCTATTTCACTGAAAAAATACGGCAACCAGCCACTTTTTAATGCGTTTTTTTATTTACGCCAATATGCATTTCGGGTTTGCACCCATCTTCAGCTGGCAAATGACATGGATCTTCAGTTACTACAGGAGTACAATCTCGACAGCAGTTTGGATGCTGCAGCAGGCCTGTGCAAAAGCAACGACTCCAATCATTTACTTCAATTTCGCGAGTTTAAAGTCATACACTATCAGTTGTTCATTTTACTTACATTCTCCTCTCCTTGTTTTTTCCTGGCTTTTCTTCTTTTTTGCAACAACACAAACACTTTTAATCACGTATTTTGCACAGGCGCACGGCGTTATCCGCCATGTTGTCGACTAACAGTTTTTTTGCCGTATTTTTTTCAGTGAAATATCATTATCCACGGCCACGGAGCTCAACAGTCCGAATAAAATGGACAAATTGTTACTTTAATCTATTCTCATGTATTGTTATGAACTTCTTACTCGTTAATTGGAGCACTACATTTGATTCACGAGTCCGTATAACATGAAAAGGTCCTCTCCATGGGCTTGTTAACTTCTTTCACCGCCCTCTCTTCACACTATCGTCATGTAATAATACGTTGTTTCCTGCCTTAGATTCCTTGCAGTCTTGAATGCAATAATAACACTTCTTATTTTTCTCTTTACAGTCCTTATTAAAACTCCTTGTCATCTGATGCACCTAATGCATCCCTTCCTTTCGTTCCGTGGCTTAATCACCGCAGTTGTGTTGTTCTTTGGCTGGATCCCGCAGTAGGCTCCCAGATATGTTGTATATTCTCCCGAAAAATAACTCAGAGTGAACCCAATTGATGAATGCAGTGTGGTATTAATATACAAAAGTATCAAAATGCATCCATCCACGCCAGTTTGCCTGGTTCGTTTACACTTAACGGCGTAAACATTCTATTAGCGTTCGATGCGTTCCTTCGATGCTGATGGTACGTGCAAGACTGAATCTTTTCGATCTTTACCATATGACATATAGCATATGACATACCCTCTCTAACATGTCACTTAGGAATAAAACTGACGATGTTACAGAATTTAAATTATTCCCTGAGCTAAGGTTCGCGTTATTATGTCAGCATCCCATTGTGGTAGAGGCTCTGCTACAATGAATTTCGTGGGACATCCTGGAAAGTTAGGATGTATCTGTTCCCCTTCTCTGTTATCTGAAGCAGTTCGATTACGTTGATATCATTACGAGTGATTACCCTGTTGGGTATTTTGGTCAGTACTTAGGGCATCTTCGCCTTATTCCGTATAATCTTGTCCTTGTGACAACTCGCGCAAGTTCGAATGTATTCTATGTCTTTCTTCATACATCTCCATGATCTATATCTTTTGAGAAGTATCAAGTCTCGTATTAAAACTGGCTAGAGCTTTCGAGGTAAATCAGGTACACGTGCGACCTACTTCTTGGTCTGCATCTATTGGTGAATCATAAACTGCTTCAGAATGGCTCGCTTCCCCTCTTCGCTAATCACTGGTTGCTGGTCATCTTGTTCTTCCTCGTCAGTCTCATCCACGTTCCTAATGACTGCATCTGGATCTTATGGTATCCGTAAAAATCCGTCTGCTACTGTGTTTTGCGATCCCTTTTGTATTATTATCTCAAGGTTGTATTCTGCCAGTTTAATCCTGAATTTCATTGATCTCGATGACGAATAACCAAAATGTGCCAACCATTTCAAGGATTTGTGACCAGTATATGCAATGAATTTTCTTGCATGCACCTAAGGCTGGTAGTTCTTAACTGCTTACACTATGGCTAAGAGCTGTCGCTCGATCGTACTGTACTCTCTCTCTTGGTGCGGTTCAGCGTCTTTGATGCAAAGGCTACTGCAAATCCCTTCTAATTCTCCTTGAATCAATAAGAAGCCAATCGAGTGCTTTCTAACGTCTATTGTAATTATGAATATTGTAATTACGAATTTCTTCGTAAAATTAGGATACTGAAAGATGGTTGCTGGCTATTTTCACTTTCAGTTCCTGCAAAGGTACTTCCTGCTGAGTCAATCATTCGTAGTTTGCTCCTTTCTTCAGAAATATATGTAACGGTCTTGCTAACAGACTGAATTCCTTTATAAAACTACTGTAAAATGATGCAGTCCTTAGAATCTTTAATCGATTCGTGGTACTGGATCTTGGATGCTCTTTTATCACATTCATAATCCGTGGCTGTCGTAATTGCGTGTCCCAAGTAAGTTACCTCTTTCTGTAGGAACGCACACTTTTCAGTCTGTAGTTTTAAACTGTGCAGTCGCAACGCCTCAAATGCTTCTCCGAGTCTAGCATTATGCTCTTCTAACGTAGCTCTGAAAACGACTACATCATCTAAATATGCAAATGTCTTACATCCCTGAAGTCCAGTTAGTACTGAGTTCATCGGTTCCACTACCTGTTATACCCACTGTAATCTCTTGTATTCTTGATGCCGTTCTGGAATAGAGAACTCTGTTTTCTCTCTGTCATCCTCATTCAACAGTATCTGGTAGTAACCGTTTACACAGTCTCAACTGGTGATGTACTTGGCTTTTCCAAAGCTACGAAAAAATCTCATCAATATAGGGAAGCAGAAATACAGCCCTAGTACAGATGTCATTTAATCTCCGGTAGTTCGCAACTGTTCTCCACTTTCGCTTTCCTGAAGCGTCCATCTTCTTCGGAATCATCAATAACGGAAAATTCCACCCAATTGTGGTCGTTGTAACGATATCCTCTCTCAACGTAATACCTATCTCGTTTTGGAGGGCTTCCTTTTGCGAGTATGGCAGTCGATGCGGTCGGATGTTTACCACTGTAGCTTGTGCCTCTTGTGTCAACTTAATTCCATGCTTTTCATAGTCTCAGTGTACGTTAATCTACCTCCACCTAGGTGACATACATCGTGATATACAATACACAATTCAATAATCTAAGCCCTTTCTTTTTTGTTTAAGTCATCTAGTTTCACAATTGCCTCTAGCCTGCTAACTTGCGACCTTGTCTCTTGTTGCACTGAAGCTATTCTGCGCATGTGGCGTCCCTCACCTCCTCCATTGTCAGATACTGCTCTTGCCTTTATTTTGGGACATTCCAATAAGACTTCTTCTTCTGTGGTATTCAAAATAATCGTGACGCAAGTGCCTCTCTGTATGGTCACTTAAGGCTGCAGGTAGATACATGCCCGTTTGCAACTGCTGCTTCTCCACTATTCTTCAGTCAGATTTGTGTTCTGCCCTTCAATATTTAAAACCTTTCCTTCTCGTGAAACTATTCATATCGTCACACAGAGTCTCTTTCCTACCTGTCTGCCGCTCACCTTTGTTCCTTATTTCCCTTAGATGCGGCATATTACCGCATTTTATCTCTTCTGGTTCCTCGCTTTGGAGGTCTCTCTTCTCTCTCTCCGATCATACCTGAATTCCCACTGACACCTCTGGCGTCGCATTTACCCTCGTGGCTAGTACTCTCTCGGTGCAGTTCTCTCCTGTTCCACCACATTAGACGGTTCGGCTCCTGTTCCGCCCTTAACCATCTGCACTTGACCCTTAGCGTCTTCGGTGTAATCTGTGACTACTCCTAAACTCCCATAGAAGTCTCTGCCTAAAATCCCTTTATACGATACCTCTAACTCGTCCTCCACTTTATGAAACTTGCTTTTCACACACATATCTTCATCTATCCTCAGCATTAGCATCGCAACTCCGCACACCTTATTACTTCTCTAGTAATCCCTTTAAGTTTTACTCTTTTGTCCTATTTAGTGCCCACCAAGCTCTGCAATGCTGTTCCTATGTTACTCTCATATGAGTGGCACTATCTACAACAAAACATGTTTCCCGCAATTCCCTGTGCATATCTTATATTTACAGAATCATCGCTGCCCTTCCAGTGTATGAGTACAACTTTGTGGTACGGGTTGAGAGCATACTTAGGCAGTTCTTTTGTTTCCTGGTTTCTGAGTCACCATAGTCGTTAACATACCATCGGCATCCCACTGTCGGGCTAACTCTCCTGCTTCATTACAAAAGTAATATTTCACGGGTCCCGCCTGATCTAATAGCCTTGTATGCCCTTGAAGTTCACATCGACGACACCCCATCGGTCATAGGTCTCCAGTTTCCCTGTGATGACCTCTACATAGAGTTCCCTATATCCTTCTCTGCAGTAGTGAAGGATGAGGCCCCCATTTCTCTGCCCCACTACAGCTGAGCTGCCTGTCGTCTATTTCTCCATAGTACAATTCCGTGCAATATGGCCTCCTCTCTTACACCTAAAACAGTTATCTGTCCTCAGGGATTAACTTAAATGAGTCAGACGACACTGTTTGCAGATTCATATTCGATTTTTTGTCCTGTTTACAGCTGTAGACCTCGTTTCCTTACTATGTTGTGATTCATTCACCAAGTTTGCCGCTCAGACGGAAGTGCTGTGTTTGCACCTCTTGCAGGTTTAAAAATGGTTCAAATGGTTCTGAGCACTATGGGACTTAACATCTATGGTCATCAGTCCCCTAGAACTTAGAACTACTTAAACCTAACTAACCTAAGGACATCACGCAACACCCAGTCATCACGAGGCAGAGAAAATCCCTGACCCTTCTGGGAATCGAACCCGGGCACCCGGGCGAGGAAAACGAGAACTCTACTGCACGACCACGAGCTGCGGACCCTCTTGCAGGTGAAAGGTTGGAATTCGGTGCAGTCAGCACATGCATGCTGTTGATTCAAGTGTCAGCGTCCCCAACCTTGGTTTTTGTAACTGTTGTGAAGGCATCCTGTCTTGTTTATTACTGCGAGCTGCTTGCTGTGTTCTGATAATTCTTCGACATGGGATGGAGACTTCTTCTCAACTTCTTCTTGCCTCGCTTCTGCTGTACACCAAAAAGAACTACTCTGTCTGTTCGATGTACCTGACCTACCTCCAAACCCAGCTGGTTCATTCTAATACGGGGCATGCTACGAAGATATTTCGGAAAGAAAAGATACACCGTACGCCAGAGGAACAGAAGAGTTTTGGCGAGCAAGTTGGCAACACTGGTGTTAACCTGGAACCATTAGCTCTCTGCTTGCGGGCTTTTGGCAGTTGAACATTGCTTCTGGTTGGAGTAGGTCGTGTTTAAAATGGCTGCGGCGATTCAGAATCCCGCCAATGCGAAGTACGCTCCGTCATACGTTTTCTTCGTGCAAAAGGTCAGCGACCAGCAAATGTTCACGAAGAAATTGTTTCTGTTTATGGGAACATTATTAATCGACAAAATGTAACGAAATGGTGTCGTCATTTCTCTGAAGGTAGGACCGATGTTCATGACGAATAAAGAACACGTCGACCATCTGTGATCTCTGATCCCCTTCTTTGGAGAACGGAGGAAGCAATTCGTGCGAACAGACATCTCACGTTGAAAGAATTGCTTCAGATCATACCGCACGTGTCAATGACAACTCTTTATGACGTTGTGGCTGTCAAGTTAGCGTACAGGAAATTGTGTGCGCTGGGTTCCAAAACTGTTAACGGAAGAACACAAAAAGAAAAGGATGGGCATTGCACTCGAATTCCTCACACGCTATGCTGAAGCAGGTTATGAGTCCCTTGATCACATTGTTACAGGTGACGAGACGTGGGTTTATCGCCATACACCTGAATCCAAGCAGCAATCAATGCAATGGCGCCATTCGAATTCACCAAAAGCCAAGAAATGCAAAACGTCGATTTCAGCAAAGAAAATCATGCCTTCTGTTTTTTGGGTCAGACAACACATTCTTCTGTTGGAATTTATGCCTCCTGGAACGACAATTAATGCTGCTGCATATTGCCAGACTTCGAAACGTCTTCGAAGGGCAATTCAAAACAAACGCAGGGGGATGCTGACAAGTGGAGTCCACTTGCTTCAAGACAACACTCGGCCTAACACAGCGCTTGTAAGCAAAGCATTACCCAAACAATCCAAATAGGACATATTGGACCATCCGCCCATACAGCCCTGACCTTGCGCCCGCCGACTTCCATGTCTTCCGTTACCTGAGCTCACATCTTTGGTGGAAAATCATTCCACGACAATGAAGAGATCAAAGATGAAGTTGAAATGTGGTTCCGACAACAGGAGGCAACTCTCAATGACTGTGGGATACAAAAGGTTGCGCACCGACTTAACAACTGTTGGGATAACAAATAATCCAGTTAATAAGATGTAACTGACGTTTTCTAAGTAAATGTTCTATTTAAGGACTGCGAGCCATTGTATATTTTCTTTTCGAAATGCCCTCGTATTTTTTCCAAAGTGGAAATCCTATCTTCCATACCAAAATACTGCAACATTCCACATCTGACACCAAACTATTATGTCATAGCCTGACGTCGGTCGTGGCATAGTCACTTTAGAAGCTAACTCTCAGATCAGAGGTGATGCGAGTTTTGGTCAACCGTTTCTTGGTACACGAGTGGTTGTGTACAGGAGCTAATGGCGACGACGTCAAGCTGAGATTTTTGGTCTCTGTGGTTGAAGACAGCACAGAATGACTTGGATGTCAGGCTAAAGGAGATAGATAGGGTTCTGACAGTGAAATGAGATATTAGGTTCGCTTACTGGTTTACTGGTTTATATTTTATTGCTTCTACACGTGACTGCATAGTTTTTCGTGCTGGAATCCTTGCATAAGCATTTCTCGGTTCACTCGCAGCATCATATTCAGATGAAATTCCATACTTTCGATTATTGTTTCCATCAGCATCATCAGGGGCCAAAACTAACTGTACTCATCTGGCGAGGCTCCCACTTGGTGTCGAGAGGACGGCATCGGATTGGCTGTCTTATGTCATGATGACAGTACGGAAATGGGATGTACTGAGGTGGCACCCTCTCCATCCATAGATTTATTTTGTTCTCTCTGTTCAGTGTTGCTTGCAGCGTCATCCCTCTCATCAAGCAGAAAAATATCAACAGTTTTCCTGATAACAGAATCCCAATATGCTGATGCCTGAGCAAGTACTCTCGTTTGTTCAAACTAAATTCTGTGCTTATTTAACAGGCTGTGCTCTGCAACCGCCGATTTATTCAAATAATAGTATGTAAGGTGACGTTGATACTCGATGTAGCAGACGTAACAGTTCCTGTAAACTGGTTCACATAACTTTTGCTACATTCACAAGGAATGTTACAGGCCAAAATTATCCTTGACTAGTTGCAACATTTCTTTAATGTTTCTAGGTGCCCGGAAGACTGCCCTGATTTTCTGCCTATGTAGGACTCTACCTATCTTGCTTGTTGTACCGCAGAGTGGAAGCCACACTATGTGTTGGCCGTCTTGGCTTGTTCGAAAGGCATCACGTCTTGATTTCCTCGACAGTGTTGATCTAATATTGCGGACAGAATACCCATTGCTTCTGAACGCTGTAGTAAGACGATTAATCTCGGAGACGACGTGGTCCTTGTCTGAACTAGTCCTGGCTCTGTGTGCTAAGGTGTCCGGCACTTATGTCTTCTGAGCTGGATTGTGAAAGCTACACCCGCTGAGATACAGATCTATAAGCGTCAGTGGCTTGTGCCTTGATACAATCTCGAAAATGAGTTTCCTCCAGGCCTGCAAAATAGTTGTCAACTCCGGCTATTAATTGTTCGTTTGAAGTGAATATTCGTCCACCAAGAAAAATTTTCAGTTTCGGGAAGAGATGGAAGTCTGACAGAGACATATCAGGTAAATACGATGAGTGTGGCAACAATTCATACCTTACTTCGTATAATTTTGCCATGGCGACGGCACATATGTGCAGGCGCGCGTAAAGAGTCGCTGCAACCATCTTGATGATAATTTTTTCATTTCTAATTCTTCAGTTAAAATGTGATCTAGCCTTTCAGGTGACATCTGGCAGGCGTGAGCAATTTCATGCACTTTCAATCGGCAATCCTCCATACCCATTTTGTGCACTTTTGCAATGATTTCTGGAGTAGTTACACATCTTAGCTGACCACTACGCGGATCATCATCTAAGCTCTCCCGACCAAATTTAAATTCATTTGTCCACTTGGTAACAGTTGCATATGAAGGGAGCAGAATCCCCCAGTGTATTATGGAAATCGGCATGAATGTCTTTTGCTTTCATACCTTTCTTTATGAAGTACTTAATCACTGCTCGAATCTCGATTTTTTTCCATCTTCGCAAATCACTACGCAGGAACAACAACAGAGCCATGTCACCGGCACAGCTCTCTTCCAGGAGCACTGACGTGGCACGTGTATACAGGCAACAGTCCAATGAATATCTCGTGATCAACTCGTTGTGCAAGCTCTGGTCCCTCGTGGTGATTGCGAGAACTTTTCAAATCACCCTCGTAATATCCACAATTCAAAAAGTGAGTACTTGTCAAAGCGTGCCGAAATAATTTCAAAATCACGAAAAACACGGAGATATCAGTGGAAGACACATTAAAACTGTTGGCCGTTCATTTCTCCCCTGAAAGTCTGAAGTTTGAGATTAATCATCTGGCAACTGTGTTCAGAAGTTACGGGTATTCCCTACGTTACATTAGATCAACGCTGTCGAGGAAACCTAGACGCGATGCCATTCAAAGAATCCCAAAGCACCAAGATATGCTGCCCAGAAAAATTAACACTAGAATGATCGTACTGGTCAATCTGAGTGGTGAGCGTTATTTAACGTTTAATAAATAGCGTACGTTTTAATTTATGGGCCTTATATTTCATGACTTTTAATGTACCATGATGGTTTATAATTTCTGTAAAGAACAAACGTTTATTACAAAAATAAGGATCACAGCCGGTCATTCTGACCGGTGAGATATTTTTTTAATTTTCCTGTCTGTAAAGGTGTAACAACGGGTTTTTTCACCCACTTAGCCTATTTTACTTCATTGTTGTGATCTCGTTCCTTCTCTCTCTTTACATTTTAAAACTTTATTTAGTGGAAGAGTGGACATGTTCAGTTGCTAGTGTTGCGCTCTGCAGAAGTTAAGCACTCCTCCTCATTATTATGGCACGCCAGTGTTTTCGTTCGGTTGAAGAATTATTGAATTACGTGAACAGTTTACCAGAAGCATTTCTGAAGGAGAAGATATTTTGTATGTGATGAGTTGGAAGATAAAAATGAAGAAGATTATAAAGACGACACGGCATATCAGCCCACAAACAGAATAAGGTGAATCATCAGAGTTCGAAGACGAATATTCAGAACCTGTACAACAACATACGAATAACCCAGTACCTACACGTTGGGTTCCGGTGGTGCCACAAATTCCTCTGGAAGTACAGAGACTGCAGCTGCAGGACAGTGTGGACTGGAACTGCACCAGAGCAGGCGCCTGGGAGATTAGGCCGTCACAACTTGTGTGCATGGCAGGTGATGATAGACAATAATATGCAACAAAATATAAATAACTTTACAGACATTAGAGCCTGAGAACTTCTCCAGGATAACACGTGGTTATTTGATATTGCCCAATTATGCTTCCATAGCTGTAATGTGTGTACGTGGAGTGTATGGAGGAAAGAATTCCCCCTGAAACTTCTGTTGACTCAAGTGTGGGGGTCGGCATTTTTCCTCACTAAGTTCATAGAAGTCACGCAATTTTTTAAGATTTGATGGCAAACAGACTCGTGTTGAAAGCCTGAAGACCGATGACTTCGCAGCACCTACCCAAGTCTGGGATTCCTTTGTACCTAACTGTATCCAGAACTATAAAACAGGTACATTTATACCCGTAGATGAGCAGCTCTATCCATGCAAAGCTCCGTTCCACTATATACAATTCATTCGTAATAAGCCTGACAAATTTGGTTTGGATTTCTGGCTTGCAACAGATGCAAGCAGTAAATATATAGTGAATGGATTTCCTGACTTGGGTAAACAAAGTGAAAAACCAATAACATACTTGTTGAAACTTCCTGGCAGATTAAAACTGTGTGCCGGTCCGAGACTCGAACTCGGGACCTTTGCCTTTTGCGGGCAAATGCTCTACCATCTGAGCTACCCAAGCACGGCTCACGCCCCATGCTCACAGCTTTACTTCTGCCAGTACCTCGCCTCCTACCTTTCAAACTTTACAGAAGCTCTCCTGCACTTACTCGCAAAAGGCAAAGGTCCCGAGTTCGAGTCTCGGTACGGCACACAGTTTTAATCTGCCAGGAAGTTTCGTATCAGCGCACACTCCGCTGCAGAGCGAAAATCTCATTCTGGAAACATCCCCCAGGCTGTGGCTAAGCCATGTCTCCGCAATATCCTTTCTTTCAGGAGTGCTAGTTCTGCACGGTTCGCAGGAGAGCTTCTGTAAAGTTTGGAAGGTAGGAGACGAGGTACTGGCAGAAGAAAAGCTGTGAGGACGGGGCGTGAGTCGTGCTTGGGTAGCTCAGTGGTAGCACTTGCCCGCAAAAGGCAAAGGTCCCGAGTTCGAGTCTCGGTCCAACACACAGTTTTAATCTGCCAGGAAGTTTCGTGTCAGCGCACAGTCCGCTGCAGTGCGAAAATCTCTTTCTGGGAACATACTCGTTGCACAGCATGTGGGTACATGTCACTTCAAACCTTGCACTTCGAAAGCAAGAAGTCTGTGACCCTTTCTTCACAGCCAAACATCTTGTGGAGCAGCTGAGGCGGGAGAGCACAGCCATGGTGAGTACACTGCAGAAAACCCGAAGCTAAGTTCCTCCATCAGCGAAGTCTATGTATGATAGTATTTTATACAAATCTGGTGACACAACAATTACTTCCTATCAGTGGAAGACCAAGACAAATGTTCTTCTATTGAGCACAACGTACCAGTCAGTTGCATTGGACACACAAACTCAAAAGAAATTCCCTGAAACAGTGAGCTTCTAAAATTCAACTAAATTTGTAGTTCATTTAGACTTTGCTGGAATAAACGCCTGGGTCCTTTACAGAGAGACGACAGGAGAAAAAGTTAGCCAGCGAATGTTTGTTTTCAAATTAGCAGAATAACTCTCCTCTGTGTAAGTACAGTCGAGGAAAGGACCTGTTCATACATTCACTGTGACCACTGAAATACGTAGGGTAATGGCACAGATGAATTGCCAAATAGGTGGATGCAAAAGTATGAATAAAACTAAAATTCCGTGTGTGCATTGCAAGAAATTCGAATGTTGTCCATGTGCTGGAAGTGTTCAGTACGTGTGAGCAAAGTGCTTTTACGAAGATGGTGGCTTTGATTGCTAAGATGTCACAGAGAGAAAAAAATGTTATTTTCTCGCTATTGCTGCAGCAATTTGTGTCCATTTTGCTTTATTTTTCGTAATAAATGTATGTTTATGACCTGTTTGGTGCTTTGACTGAGTACAAGTCATACAAATAAAAAAACATAATGCACTACTGACCTGTAAAGACACTGTACTTAAGTAACTTAAGAAGTAAATCTGAAATCTCACCAGTCAAAATGACCGGTAACATATCATAGTGCGTTCATGCCGGTCGTCCTAGTGTTAAAGAAATGTTGCAACCAGTCAAGGATAATCTCAGCATGAATGTACCACGGATTTACAACATTACTTATGAGTGTGGCAAAAGCTATGTGGGCCAGTCTACATAGGCTATTGCTGATCGCTGCATCGAGCATCTCCGTCACCTTAAAAACAGGTATTTGGATAAATCAGCAGTGGTTTTTTCACCTTTATTGTTATTTCATCCCCCATTGCCCCATGTGGATGGTGGGGGCGTGGAGTTGGCAGCAGTACAATCAACCCACTCTTCAGCCAATAGACACTATTCACTAACTTAAATGCATATGCTAAACAAAAAAGAAGGAGACAGATTTACCATGAATTTAATTTTTTGATGGTTATGTTAATGGGAGAATGTAAGAAATAAATACTGTCTTCATGAATACTTTAGAAATGGAGCACTGTACAATTACTTCACTAAAACTGGAAAAGGGCCCCTCAGATGCCAGATCATTGATGAAAAGAAAGGTGTGTATGAAGGAAGATAGGAGAGTGGTGGTGATGGGGACTGAGGACTGGTAAGAGGTGGTTATGAGATATGGGTGGCTGTTGGGACACAAGGAGAGAGAGGTGGTTGGTATTTGGGCCAACACATTTGGAAGGAAAAGAGGTTGGGAGCGACGGAGAAGAGGCAAAGGAGGAGGTGTGGATAGGTTGAGGTGGATTCAGGCTGGTAGGATGGGTGTATGTCAGGGCAGAGTTCATGATCTGGTAGGGGAAGACAGCTGAAATTTGTTTGGGAGATGACTTGGAGGGTATGCAAGTTCAGGGTTGATGGGATGTACAGTAGTATGTACAGTAGTGTCTCGATAGTTCGAGGTGAACGAGACTGGAACCACCTCGAACTATCGAAAACTCGGACTATCGAAATTTAAATGGGTAAAAGAAATATTATGATACTGTAAGTAATACAGGTCAAAATATGAACTTTATTAAAATAAAAGTACTTACACATGCATTTGCATTGGCAGAATAACAATAATTATTTATTTAGGCAAGTAATAGTGAAGTGTCTTTTGTTTGGCGAAGCTGCAACGTTTCCTCACGGCAATGTCATGCCACCGTCTCTGGAGCAGTAGGTCAGTTGGTGTCACCTCAAGCTGTTGTTCCACGTATTACATGGTGGCCTCGAGAGCAGCGTAGCCATCGGTGTGACTCATCAGCGGTGGAGCCTCGGGCTCGTCATCCTCGCACTCTGTCACTTCCAGCTGTTCCGAATTTAACCACTTGCCTACTTCCACCTCTTCTGCCTATTCACACCCTGGCAATCTTCTGATTAAAATA
This sequence comes from Schistocerca gregaria, assembly GCF_023897955.1. Classification (NCBI taxonomy): domain Eukaryota; kingdom Metazoa; phylum Arthropoda; class Insecta; order Orthoptera; family Acrididae; genus Schistocerca; species Schistocerca gregaria. The sequence continues at coordinate 366,487,416 of NC_064924.1, forward strand.
CACAATGATTGATCGTCCTCATCTGCTAAATCTTCAGTTTCTGTGTCTGACATACTTTCCTGTAGAATTTTCCTCCATGACTTAGAAATTGTGTCTGACTTTATTTCGCTCCAAGATTCGCTAAACCAGTACACGACGTCCTTCAAAGTCACTTTCTTCACATCTCCTACAATGCTTTCGTTGTCTTCGGAATGCAGGATTGACTGTAGCAATCGTCGTCGATACTTTTTTTTAGACATTCCAAAACGCCCTGATCCATAGGCTGAATGAGACAGGTAACATTTGGTGGGGAAAAAAGGCACAGATACCATCACACTGCAGTTCTCCTGCACTTAGATGTGAGGACGCATTATCCATGAGCAAAATTGCTTTGCATGGCAGTCCCATTTCTTTTAAAAAATTCTTGCAGTCAGGTACAAATGAACTAAAAAACCAGTTCTTGAAGATTTCATGATTCATCCAGGCATTATTCTGATGTGTACAGACAACCGGAAGAACTGAGATGGATACATTCTTGAATGCTCTTGGCTTGGCAGACTTCCCAATAACAACTAGTTTTAGTATATGGTTTCCAGTTGTATTTGAAGCTGCCATAGCTGTGAGCCGCTCTTTGCTTTTTTTTGTGCCCAGGAGCACTTTTCTCTTGACATGAAGCAAGTGTTGTCGCTGGTAACATTTTAAAATTTAGCCCAGTTTCGTCACAGTTATATATTTGTTCATTAGACAAATTTTCGTCAGTTATGATTTTTTTAAACTCGACGATAAATTTTGAAAACGCCTGAGCGTCACCAGAAAGTTTTTCTCCACATACGTCTAGTTGACGCACTCCATGCCTCTTCTTCCACTTGTCGAGCCAGCCCACACTGGCGGCGAAATTGTCATCTCCTTCCTGCAGCTGGTTTCTGAAAAACAAAGCTTTTTCTTGCAAGATTGGGCCAGAAATCGGAGCACCCTTCTGTCTCTGTTGGGTAAACCACATGAACAATGCCTCACTTGTTTTTTCGAAGTCTGATTTCGTTATACTTCTTCAACTGAGAGATTCGTGTGAGCATTTCTGTGAAGAAAACTGTTCCAATTTAAGTCGGTTTCTTCGCCAGTCACCAACAGTAACTTCACCAACACCATGTTCGAGAGGAAGTTTTTTTATTGTTTCTCCTTTGTCAAGTCGTGTTAGGGCTTCTAATTTTACAGGCAAAGGCACAAATTTCCTCTTTTCTGTTACAGCACTCATATTTGTAAGGCGTACAACGGAACACACAGTCAACAAACAAACCACGACACACAACACTGTACAGTACATGTACTGGGAACTACAGCAGCGTATGAACTACCCAGTTTTGATCCGTAGCAGGGGGCAGCAGTCGGGGTATTCCGTGCCATACTGACAACAGATGTTTGCGCAACAGGGCAGCGAGCTAATCGTCGTGTTGATTGCTTGTTGTCTGCTTTGTCACTGAGGTGTACTCTCCCTATCTATCTTTTGCAATGATTGTTTTCATTATTTATCATGTCAGTAAAAAAAAAGAATGTAGATATGCATATCGTCGAAACTTTTTTTATTATTATTATTATTTAAGGAGGCTTGGATTGTTGGAAACTTGAACTATTGAGACTACTGTATAGGCAGAAGTGAGGCGACACGTTAGGACTGGGAAGGAGAGGGAACACAACAGTATTGTTGGAGTCAAGTTAGCAGATGGTGTAGGTTATTTGGAGGTATTCAGTGCGACTGAGGAGAGGTGGGAATTTGATAAGTTAGTAAAGGATCCATATGGGGGAACATAAGTAGATGCAGAAAGTGAAGCAGAAAGCATAACATTTGAGGATCTGAAGGGACTTACAGAACTTTGATGTGGAGATTAGTCCAAGGTATTTTAGTGCGTCAGTTAGCTGGATAGGACAGCTGTAAATGGTGAGGTATAAGTCATGGAGACAGAAGGTGCAGGTGGTGCATTATTTAATAACTGCCTGGGTTTTGAAACGGTTAATCGTAAGGGGACATTGATAATTAAATCAAGACCCTACACTGCCAACAGGCATTGATATTCATCAAATATGTGCCCCGACCGGGACTCAAACCTCCTGTGCTGTGATTAGGGCATTTAATTCTGTCTCTGGTATGTTGTTCGAGTACTGGTAGCTGGGAGCCAGGGATGGGACTGTGGCATGTGTGTGTTCATGAACAGTAGGGTAATGGGAAGTGCCAAAGTGAGGATCATCAGGGATGGAGAAGACATTAGAAAAATAGCATTCAAAGTGATTGGCTTTGCTCAGGTTGTTAGGTAAGGGATGGTTGTCATGAAGGATCGGGTAGTGAGGGATGAGATGGGTGTCAGGAGATTGGCAGAAAGGTTTCCAGTACTCAGAGGAGTTAACTGGGAGTGTAGCATTGAGTTTGGTGCATGTCTGGCACCAGTTCCAGCACCCTCTGGCATTGAGTAAATTTCTAATATGTCACTGTATTTGCCAGAGACATGTGAGACACCATTGAAGAGCCCATAGGAAGGAGCAATATATGTGATGAGATGCATGGAGAAGGAGTATAGCTTGTAGTGAGAGAGTGAGGTCATGATGATATAAGGCTTTAGTATAGGGGTTGGTGGAGATAACATAAGACAGGGTTTGCTGCAGAAAGGCTGTGGCATGGGGCATGTCGGGTACCATTGGGTAGCTGGAATGTTAGGAGTTGGCTTCCTATCCAGGTACCTATGGATTCCTGATTGGCATTCCATTTGATATGAGAGAAGTCATGGATACCTTTTGGATGCAGACTGGGATGGTGTGCTTGGGAATGGGGTAGTGTGTAGGATATAGTGTGGAGGACAGGTAGATGGTCACTTCTGATAGGTTTGAGGACCTCTAGTGTGAGGTGACCGAGCAATATGGGTGATGTTAGGACGACATCCAGGGTGGTGTTACTTTCATTGTGGATGTGCTATGGTGGGGGGACTACATTGCCATATGACAGTTCATAAACTGATGCCAGCACCAGCATTCTACAGGGGGTCTGCTATGGATTCTGAGGTCAGTGGCAATAATATGGGTGGACTATGTACAGTCAATGTGGCTGAGGAAGTTATAGGAGATGGAACTGGTGGATTGGGTGTATAGTGTGGAACATGTGACAGCTAGGATTTTGAAGAAGACTGGGGGTTGTGGCCAAATGTGCATGTTCCTGTGATGGCCAGCTGCTACTCCACCTCTGGCGAGGGGAGAGGATTGTCAGTGAGGTGGAGGATTTAGGGAGAGGTATGGCTGGTGTGTTGTGGTTGGGGGAATGTTTCTTTGAGGATGGAGGTATAGATGTTGTGTCAGGGCAGGGTATGCATGAAAACGGGTTTTTTGGTGGGTAAGGATCAGAAGTTACTATGTAGGGTGCTGTACTACTCTCACACCATGATGGGAGACTAGGAAGTGCATTGTATGTGTTAGGGATGGAGAGGTTTATATGAGGGAGGAAAAGACAAGGTGGACCAGGTTTCGAGAGTGTGTGGTTTTGGTGATGAGGTGGAATAAGGAGCAGGCAACAAGGGAGAACAGCAGAAGGGTGTGTGATCATTGGAAGTGGTGGATATTTTGGAAGATGACTGTAAGGAAACGAATGATTCCCTCAGCAGTGGGAGGTAGGTGGAGAGAGTTATTGGGATGGACGTGATGGTCAATAGGCAGATAGGCATAGTTAATTCAGGTTTGATTTGGGGACGGGGGGTGGCTTTGCACTTGGCAGATTAGGTAGAGTGAGGGTCATTGCAGATGTTGCAGGCAGGGGGCAGGGGAACTTAGGTTTTGACATTGCTTAAGGAAATTGGATTGTACATAGTGGGGCAAATGAGAGAATTCTTACAAACAGGAGTAAGGTGAACATTATGTAGGAGGCATTTTTGGGGGAGGGATTTGGAGGGTTCAACTTTGTGATGGTGGTTGTAGATGAGAGCTCTCTCGATGAGGAGGCAATCAATGGTGAGTACATGTTCTGTGAATACATGAATGAGGAAGGTGGGATCTGAGTCACTGAAGATACAGCAGGCACTGTAGATTTCTGTGGAAGTATTGGAATTGAGTTCAGCAACCATCTGCTCTGCCATGATCTCAGGCAAAGTTTCAAGGTCATGGCAGTGGTGGTGGGGACTGGGGTTGTTTTTATGGGGGTATGGTGTTGAAGGGAGTGAGAGAAGCATGAGAACCAAAGATAATGCAGCTGAGTTTAAGAAAAAGGTCTGTGGGGAAGTTGCAATTGGTTGCTTTGATAAGGACATAGTTGCTGGAGGGGATGATTTATGATAGCAATGTGGGGGATATACTTTCTGATTTCAAGGGTGAGGAATGTGGTGTGTAGGAATTGAGGATCAGGACAGGATAGGATGAAGGTATGGATAGCCAGGGGAAAAAGGTGCAGGGCGAGGGAGCAGTGTCCATGTGCTCAGTGGGGTCTCAATTGGTTTTTGGTCTTTGGTGACAGTGCAAGTTGTGCTGTCTGGGTTGGGTCACTTCTGGGTGTTTTTAAGGATTATGAGATTGGGTCGGGGTTGATGAGTTGGAGAGGGTGAGATATGGCACTTGGCAGGTCCGTGGGCTGGAGTCAGTGTGTCTTCTAGTGGATGGTATTGAGGCATATGGTGCAGCAGTGGTGTCTTGGCAGGATGTAATTTGTGTAGATGTTGCATCGGCAGTGGTTAGTGTGAGAAAGGTTGGGTGGAGGACAGGCAAATGAAAATGTTTGGGTGGGGAAGGTATTGGAGGTATAATAGGTTAGGTGGATGATGTGACTGTGGATGGGGAAGAAACTGTGGAAAAGGGAAGGTGGATGGGCCAGAGGAAGTGCCCCATGTAGTGATGACTGCAGCGGGTGAGAAGGTGGGTGTAAATGATGGAGGTGGATGGGGTGTCCATCGTGGGTTGATATGTACTGGCAATGTAGCACCACCGAGATAGTGGAGGATGGTTGCTATGATGTCTGAGATGATGTGATGATGGCAGATAAGGAGTGGTGGCAATGGTAACAAAGGCAAGTAGATGGAGGCGGCAGTTGTGCCAGCAGCAGTGATGACAGTGGCGATGAAGATGTAGACAAGGATGGAGACAGATTTCACAAGGCAAAAGCAGAGACAGCAGCTGGCAGCATCAGCAGTGATGGTGATGGCAATGGTGGTTGTGCAGCAAGATGGAGGCAATGACAATAAAACAATGATATGCAAGGTGCTTAAGATGAATGCACACAGAAGAAAGTCTCAAGTAAACTGTGCAGATATGGAAGCAAAACAT